>NC_084563.2:23622098-23834598 GCF_033978685.3 Nerophis lumbriciformis | reverse complement strand
AGGTCTAGTTAATGGTTCTGTCCCTGGTCTTGGTAAAAGTCAGGTCTAGTTAATGGTTGTGTCCCTTGTCTGGGTAATAGTCAGGTCTAGTTAATGGTTGTCCCTGGTCTGGGTAAAAGTCAGGTCTAGTTAATGGTTGTGTCCCCGGTATGGGTAAAAGTCAGGTCTAGTTAATGGTTGTGTCCCTGGTCTGGGTAAAAGTCAGGTCTAGTTAATGGTTGTGTCCCTGGTTTGGGTAAAAGTCAGGTCTAGTTAATGGTTGTGTCCCTGGTCTGGGTAAAAGTCAGGTCTACAAACCCCGTTTCCATATGAGTTGGGAAATCGTGTTAGATGTAAATATAAACAGAATACAATGATTTGCAAATCCTTTTCAACCCATATTCAATTGAATGCACTACAAAGACAAGATATTTGATGTTCAAACTCATAAACTTTATTTATTTTTTGCAAATAATAATTAACTTAGAATTTCATGGCTGCAATACGTGACGAAGAAGTTGGGAAAGGGCATGTTCACCACTGTGTTACATGGCCTTTCCTTTTAACAACACTCAGTAAACATTTGGGAACTGAGGAGACACATTTTCGAAGCTTCTCAGGTGGAATTCTTTCCCATTCTTGCTCGATGTACAGCTTAAGTTGTTCAACAGTCCAGGGGTCTCCGTTGTGGTATTTTAGGCTTCATAATGCGCCACACATTTTCAATGGGAGACAGGTCTGGACTACAGGCAGGCCAGTCTAGTACCCGCACTCTTTTACTATGAAGCCACGTTGATGTAACACGTTGCTTGGCATTGTCTTGCTGAAATAAGCAGGGGCTTCCATGGTAACGTTGCTTGGATGGCAACATATGTTGCTCCAAAACCTGTATGTACCTTTCAGCATTAATGCCGCCTTCACAGATGTGTAAGTTACCCATGTCTTGGGCACCAATACACCCCCATACCATCACAGATGCTGGCTTTTACACTTTGCACCTATAACAATCCGGATGTTTTTTTTTCTCTTTGGTCCGGAGGACACAAAGTCCACAGTTTCCAAAAACAATTTGAAATGTGGACTCGTCAGACCACAGAACACTTTTCCACTTTGTATCAGTCCATCTTAGATGAGCTCAGGCCCAGCGAAGCCGACGGCGTTTCTGGGTGTTGTTGATAAACGGTTTTCACCTTGCATAGGAGAGTTTTAACTTGCACTTACAGATGTAGCGACCAACTGTAGTTACTGACAGTGGGTTTCTGAAGTGTTCCTGAGCCCATGTGGTGACATCCTTTACACACTGATGTCGCTTGTTGATGCAGTACGGCCTGAGGGATCGAAGGTCACGGGCTTAGCTGCTTACGTGCAGTGATTTCTCCAGATTCTTTGAACCCTTTGATGATATTACGGACCGTAGATGGTGAAATCCCTAAATTCCTTGCAATAGCTGGTTGAGAAAGGTTTTTCTTAAACTGTTCAACAATTTGCTCACGCATTTGTTGACAAAGTGGTGACCCTCGCCCCATCCTTGTTTGTGAATGACTGAGCATTTCATGGAATCTACTTTAATACCCAATCATGGCACCCTCCTGTTCCCAATTTGCCTGTTCACCTGTGGGATGTTCCAAATAAGTGTTTGATGAGCATTCCTCAACTTTATCAGTCTTTATTGCCACCTTTCCCAACTTCTTTGTCACGTGTTGCTGGCATCAGTTGAAAAACTTATTGGGGTGTTACCATTTAGTGGTCAATTGTACGGAATATGTACTTCACTGTGCAATCTACTAATAAAAGTTTCAATCAATCAGTCACCGGGAACTTGTGGATCTCAGTCACCGCCTCCTCTTCGCTCAGCCAGTAAGCTTTCACTACCACCGTCTTTGCCATCTTGCTTCTTCTTGTTCTTGTTCTTGTTCTTCTTCTTCTTCTTCTTCAATGGGCACATATGTGACTAAAATGGTTGTAAATTCAAACCCCGGAAATATTATTTAATTATTGAATTAAAGTAATATCTGGATCGGGATAATTTGGCTTATATATATAATATATTTATGTATATATATATTATGGTAAGCCGTTAAGGAAATTAAATATATATGGAAGTCATTCACTGTAAGCCCTTTTACTGACGTATTTAATATGCCACAAATTAATCCCGCATTACAAACACCTCCCCCCTCCCGTCCATATAACCCGCCAATACAACTTAAACACCTGCACAACACACTCAATCCCACAGCCCAAAGTACCGTTCACCTCCCCAAAGTTCATACAGCACATATATTTCCCCAAAGTCCCCAAAGTTACGTACGTGACATGCACATAGAGGCATGCACGTACGGGTAAGCGATCAAATGTTTGGAAGCCGCAGCTGCGTACTCACGGCACCGCGTCTGCGCATCCAACTCAAAGTCCTCCTGGAAAAAGACTCCATTGTGCCAGTTCTCCACAGGCCAATGGAAAGTCCACAAAAAAGGTAAAAAATGAGGATTCTTCCATGAAGTGGCTCCATAGCAAAAACGCTGGGTCTGACAGGTGCTTCGAGGTGGTTTATGACGTCAATTTCCGCTTCCGCCCGGACTGATAGCACCGGATGCCTTTTATATCCCCACATATTATTAAGCTACATTTTTAACATTAACATGATTATTTGATACGCCTGTAACAGTTTATAATAGGTAAATGGATGACATAATAATTATATATATATTTATTTTCCCAGCTGAGCACAAGTTAACTGTGACTGGCAATATTCATTATATACATATATACGCCTCGATGGACCCCTATGGCCATTACATCACAAAGAGGAAAGCCCATAAAAATAGGTTACAAAAGTTATTTAATAAGAAGCCAAAAAGTGCAAAAACAATAATGTTCGTGTTGGAGGAGTTGTGAATTAGATACACCTGCAGTCTGCAGGTGTACCTAATGTTGTGGCCCAGCAGTCATTCGCAACTCCTCCAACACCAACATTATTGTTTTTGCACTTTTTGGCTTCTTCTGAAATAACTTTTTTAAATAGATTAAATCTTGCACGTGGAAAGTTTAAGTGTGGGCTTTAGTTGATATAACACTCCCATCAGGGGTTGCCGTGCATTCTACCGCGGGGGTGCAGGAGGCGGGGCTACTGGAGCCTCAGCCAGTGTGTCTTTTGCAGCCGTTTTATGATCGCTCAGCACAAGAAATACTTTACACACATACAGTTGTTGACAAAATACACTGTACATTATATACCTCAGCTAACTAAACTATGGAAATGTATATTATAGTTCATATAGCAATACAGTCTCACTGCACAGCAGACCAGTAGTTAGCCGAGTCCGTCCATGTTGAGGCACTGAGTGATGTGCCTCGACTGGCTGCTGTTCACCGCACCGTCTCTTCTCAGTATTTGAACGGCAAATGTGAAAATTCAGCGATTTTGAATACAAATAATCTAAAACTGGTGAACTTAAATTGAAAATAACTTTATAGTATAATCACTGGATACATTCAACAATTTAATATATATTTTTTCTTTTTAAATTTTTTTTCTTTCCATGATGGCAGGTGAGGCGGGGCCTCACCTGCCATCATGGAAAGAAAAAAAATTAATCCAATTTTAATTTAATTTAGATTTAAATTAATTAAATCTAGTGACTGCACGTCACTGGTATATACAATAATATAAACCAAGTCATTGTATTTCATTTCGGATTATTTCATATCTTCATTTAAATAAAAATATATATTTATCTTTTTTAGATACAGTCAATAAATAATGTGAACATGTATCATAACATGGAAATCTAAGAGAACGTGTTGTGAATGATGATGCTTGTGGACTGGGAATTTTTTTTTTTTTTTAACATATTTATTAAAAAAAAACAGTTTTTCCAATGTATTAAATTTTAGTCTATTTCTCTTCTTGGTTATTATTTCTCCGGCTGTAGAAAATACCCGCTCACGGGGCACAGAGGAGGCGGGAGTGCAGAGGAAATTAAGTGATCGCTGGAAGAGGTTTGGGAAGGTGGTCTTCTGTTGGTCCCAGTATTTCAATGGGTCCTGGGACCGAGCTACATTTCCCTCTGCCAGGTAACGTTGGACCTCTTGTATGGCATCTGCAGTAGAGTTTTTTTGTCTGCCTTCCCACTTCCATATCCAGATGTTTCCAAAGGTTATCTTAAAAACAAAAAATATGCATTCTTTAAACATGATTTCAAACAATAACAAACAAATAATGCTGAATAAATGCCTGAAGTGGGTGCAGACAGCTGTTCTGCAGATGGTCCTGGCAGGGGCTCATTTGTGCGTCCGATGACAGACACACATTTGGAACGTAGCCGAATGATGGCGTCATTCAATTTAAAAGAACTGCGGAACCCGAGTGATTTAAATCTGGGGTCAAGAAGTGTTGCTAGGGTCAACACACTTAATGACTCCAGATTGGAAGCAGTGTCTGTGACTCGACGCTTCACATTTTCATGGAGGTGTTTGGCTGCCTGTGTTTGCAAGGTTGAAGCACTATGCTCTAGTGCAACTTAGAGCATTTTCATCATCGGGATGACCTTTGACCCTGACACTCGCCTCACCTCAGACAACTCCACTGTAGCTTGATGGAAAGGAGCAAGCACAATAAGTGTTTCTCCTACGATGTCAAACTCATCAGCTGTAAGTGGAGTCAAATCTGTTTTTAGAGAGGCCAGAGAAATAAGACTATGTGCCATGCAAATTGAGTGTCGAATTTGGAACTGTCTAGCGGATGCAATCATGTTTGGTGCTGCGTCGGTCACAAAACACTTTATTGAGTGTCGAATTTGGAACTGTCTAGCGGATGCAATCATGTTTGGTGCTGCGTCGGTCACAAAACACTTTACTTTATTAGTTATGGCCCAGTCCGCCATCATGCCCCTTTTGACCTGGGCCAAATTGTCAGCAGTGTGACTTTGTGGAAAGTATTGCACACCCAACATCGATGTACACAACTGCAAATAATCATTTATGTAGTGACATGTAAGAGCCAAGTAAGGCTCCATGTTGACAGATGTCCACATGTCAGCTGTTATACTCACTGCCACAGCTTGCTGTACTTCCAATTTCACTCGTTCCCGTTCCTCATATTTTTTCACCAGTATTTTTTTGGTGGTCTGAAAATAACACCAAGTCAAACCAAAAGCAACTCAACGTATTCAATTTAAATATCAAATAAATTGGATGTATCAACTACAACTTTGGATCATTTCCACACAAACCTTTCTGGTAGGCAAAACATATGATGGCTCAGGGACCTGCACCAGTTCCCTGAACCCTTCACTCTCCACAATGCTGAGGGGCTGGCAGTCCTTCACAATGAAGTTCAGCAGAGCCTCATCCAGCATCTGCTTTCTGGTAGCTTGATGGTTAAAAATGAGGTAAAGAAGAAGGGAATTCATTCTCAAAAAAGAAACTGAGTAAGTTGTAGAATGGCTGTATACCTGAGTTTATCCTGGGTGTCTCTGGAACTTCATTTTCATGCCTGGCCCTATAATGCCTCAGCATTGAGGAGGTGGATTTGTTGATGTACGACAATTCTGTCGTACAAATGCGACATTTAACCTGCAGAAAATATGAATAGTAAACTAAGAATCATTTAGAAGAGATTTTAAATTCTAAAAGATCAAGTGGAAACTTTGAGAGAAGAGGATGAAACGACAAGGAAATGAACACAAATACCTTTTTTTCCGATATATGATCAAAATATTCCCACACGGCGGAAATCTCTCTTTTTGCCTGAGGCTGCTCCATGATCTCCGACGACGATAAATTAGAAATAACCAACGACAGAAGTGTGGTGATTCTGTTGGCAGCAGCATCTCGCTTCTTTATAAACACAGTTCGCGAAACGGTCACGTGACCGGAACAGCTCATGATCGGTCACGTGACCAAAACAACTCGTGTTCGGTCACGTGACTTTCTAAAAGCGGTACGCGCACCGACACAGGGTTTCGCTCTATGAGTTCGACGCATGCGCCGATGCATCGGTGTTGCCGGACCCATCACTACCGGCAGTTCTTGAAGCTGATTACGCGGGAGGCCCCCGGGCCGGATGGTGTCTCCCCCTCCACTCTCAGACACTGTGCGGATCAGCTGGCTCCTGTCTTCACTGACATTTTTAACACCTCTCTGGAGCTATGCCGCGTGCCGTCCTGCTTTAAGACCTCCACCATTGTCCCTGTCCCCAAGAAAGCACGGATCACAGGACTAATTGACTACAGGCCGGTTGCGCTGACGTCTGTGGTCATGAAGTCCTTTGAGCGCTTGGTCCTGCCCCACCTCAGAGCCAACAGGTCTGTGGATGATGCAGTAAACCCGGCCCTCCACTTCATCCTGGAGCATCTGGGCTCCCCAGGAACCTACGCTAGGATCCTGTTTGTGGACTTCAGCTCTGCCTTCAACACCATCCTCCCTGGACTGCTACGAGACAAGCTCAACCAGCTCAGCGTGCCCGACTCCCTCTGCAGTTGGATCAATGACTTACTGACAGATCGAAGACAGCATGTGCGGCTGGGGAAGATTACCTCAGACAGTCGAACCACGAACACTGGTACTCCTCAGGGCTGTGCACTCTCCCCCTGGCTCTTCTCCCTGTATACAAACCGCTGCACCTCCAGTCACCAGTCCGTAAAACTGCTCAAGTTTGCGGATGACACCACCCTCATCGGGCTCATCTCGGATGGCGATGAGTCCGCCTACAGGAGAGAGGTAGACCGGCTGGCGTCCTGGTGCAGCCTCAACAACCTGGAGCTGAATGCCCAGAAAACAGTGGAGATGATCATGGACTTCAGGAAAGTCACAGCCCCACCATCCCCCCTCACCCTGATTGACTCTCCCACCCCCGTCTCCATTGTGTACTCCTTCCGTTTTTTGGGCACCACCATCACCCAAGACCTCAAGTGGGAGCCGACCATCAGCTCCCTCATCAAGAAGGCCCAGCAAAGGAAGTACTTTCTGCGGCAGCTGAGGAAACTTAAGGTGCCGACCGAGAGGCTGGTGCAGTTTTACTCAGCCATCATAGAGTCCATCCTGACCTCCTCCATCATAGTGTGGTTCCCCGGTGCCACAGTCCAGGATAAGCATAGACTGCAGCGCATCGTACATGCTGCTGAGAAGGTGATTGGCTGCAAGCTCCTATCCCTCCAGGACTTGTTCTCCTCCAGGACCAGGAGGCGTGTGGCTCGGATCACAGCTGACTCTTCTCACCCTGGACACAAACTAATCTCCCCTCTCCCCTCAGGCAGGAGACTAAGACCCACACCTCCCGCCACCTGAGCAGTTTTTTCCCCTCGGCCATCAGGCACATGAACAATAACTCCTAATAGTAGCTCCTTGAATTCTTTGAGTTCCTTCTAAGTCTATAACAAGATTTGATAGCTCAGTTACAGCTCTTTTTATTACCAAATATGTGTTATATGCAGTGTTGGAACTAACGGTAACTAGTAATGTAACGCGTTATTTTTTATATTCAGTAACTTAGTAACCGTTACTACATGATGCGTTACTGCGTTATTTTACGTTATTTTTTTATGTAGTATCGGCTAGAAACTGAAGATCTGAGTGTGTTTTATTGCAGCGAAGCAGTGACGTGCTTCTGAATCTTCCTCTGCGCTCTGTGTGTGTGTCTGGGTGTGGGAAGGGGAGGGGGTTGCGCAATACAACGTAAACCGTTGGCCAACCAAAAAGTAACCACAGAACACTATCGGTATAGTGTTCTGTGGTTACTTTTTGGTTGGCCAAGCGGACGTGACGACAGGCTGTCCTCACTCAGGTCCGCACGGACCTGGAGGGGGCGTGCCTTAAGTCCGGCTGAAGAAATTTGGGAGAATGGTTGTTCTGAAATTCGAGAGGGTTGGCAAGTATGAGATATTCTCACTTCTTTTCTTTTGTCGAGCACAAAGAAAAGAACATTTGAGTTAAATGTAAGTTGTGTCTTGGATCAACGATCCCGTCTACTGCCCAAAACAACAATTAAAATCTGCTTGGTTAGGCTTTGTGTATGTCACGTGTGCCTTCCTTAGGTGAAACCAGCTTTACAGCTATGTTGTTATTATGCTGTTTGTTACTTATGTATGTTATGTTGCAGCTATTTAAAATAGTTTTGTCAATTTGTTCTGGCCTGAAATAAATTGGCCCTTTGAAACATATCTTTGTCTTTGTGTGTTGTATGTAGAGCACATTGCTTAGCAGAGTTCAGTGATGCAAATGCATGCCAAGTTGATCAACAGATTGTATTATTCTCCAGTGCAATAACAGTACTGAAATGAAGACTAAAAGGGCATTAATGGGAGCTTTAAAAAAAAAAAAAGTAGAAGAAGTAACTAAATAGTTACTTTTCACCAGGCCCGGCCCTAACCAATCTGGCGCCCTAGGCAAGATTTTAGGTGGCGCCCCCCCACATCGGCAGTGAAGTGTATATACTCGCAAGAAACCGAATAGCTTTGTCTTTGACCTTTTTTTTTTTTACTTACAACTATACCTAATATAGAAAGGGGTGGAAAAGTGACTATTACCTGCAGGGCAAACATTAGCTAACCAGAAGGCAATAACAATGTAAACAAAAAACACCTGCTTAAAAGATCTAATACAAATGTCCCTGAGGAATGTAAGGTGAGTACTGTAATTACCTAACATTACATTATTATTTTCCATAACAATTTAGCCCCCTCCACAATATTAACCCGACGTTAAAACAGAACTAGCTATTTATCAGAGGTGTGGACTCGAGTCACATGACTTGGACTCGAGTCAGACTCGAGTCATGAATTTGATGACTTTAGACTAGACTTGACAAAATGTAAAGAGACTTGCAACTCGACTTAGACTTTAACATCAATGACTTGTGACTTCACTTGGACTTGAGCCTTTTGACTTGACATGACTTGCTACTTTCCCCAAAATCCAACGCTTAAAAAGTTATTTGGGAGCGCCCCGTATTTTTCATTTTCTTCGTCTGTGTCTCTCAGCGTGTTGTTCCTGTCAGCTGGTGTGCTGTCAGTACAACAGCCAATCAAATTAGATCTACGTTGTTTTCATCACGCAGCATTCATCCAATCAAATTGCAGTACAACCACCGAACAAGTTGTCAAACAACGCAACAATTATGCCAAAGTTGGTTTCGTTCGGGTATAAAAACTACGACTTGGTCAACAAAAAACGAATTGCCGTATGGAAATCACGCAGTTCGAATATTACAGACGGAGACGCAACAACGTTCAACATTTGAAGTTGCACAAAGAAGGGTAAGTTTTGAATGTAAGATAACGTTTATTGGCTAAGTAACGTGACTTGTATTTGCTGTGTAGTTAAATCAGTGAGGCTGCAAACTCACTGCTAACGTTATAACCATAGACATCTTATAAGTAGACGCAGCATGGAGCGCTACTGCCTACTGGCGCAGACGAGGCGCGGGGCCGCCATCTTGGAGTGGTGATCCGCTCCACTCAGTGCAATTCATTTGGCAGGAGCAATGAACTGTCAGCGCATTTAATTCATTTTACCTCACTGAATACCACTGATTTTCACCCCCCTTTTTTGTCATACGTGTAGCTATGATAACAGACACATGTTTTGGCGTGTTTTAGTATTTATAGTTTGCTTAACAGTAATATAATATTCTTATATGCTATAAGTGACCAGACGTCCGAGATCAAAACTGGGATTATAATCCTAGAGAAGGGGAAAAAACGGTGAACTATTTTTAAGTTGAAGAAACAATATGATTAGGTTATATATACATGCGTATATCCTACATAAACAATGTATGAATACATTAGATTTCTATATATTTTAGGGACCTATAGACTGTATCTCTGTTGCTGCAGCAGCAGAGAGTTTATTCTGTCTTGACACTTTGTATTGATATTTTCTATTACATTCTTCCCTTAAATGATAATATTTGCAGTGATTGTTTTATATGTATTATTTTATGTAAGTCGCTTTGGATAAAAGCGTCTGCCAAATACTTAAACATAAACACATATAAACACCTGAAAGTCTTCATATCAGCTAAAACCACCAATCTGTTTCACTGGATTCAGAATAAAACCAAATTCTGTTTTACCCAACAATGTTAGTATTTGAATATTGTTACTTGAAGACTTATTCCTGGTTACAATTATACTGTTAAGAAAGTATTGTCTTATACTTTGCCTAAAATGAGAATGCATCATAATCAGTGGCGGCTGTTGAATTTTGTTTTAGGTGGGGCTGAAAGTTTGTAAACCAAACCCCTGTAGGGGCGTCATCCTCCCCCAGAAGATTTCTTTGTGATTTTCACATACAAATATTGAAGATCTTTGATCCTTCTCAACTCTGGTAATATTATTTTCATAAGATACAACCAATAGTACGTTAATGTTAAATCTTACTTGTGAAAAGTAATCCCCCGATTCCTATTTTCAACAGTCCGCTCATTTGAGCAGGAAAACGCTGAACACCAGCCCGGCATCTTTGTTTTCTACCTGTCAACTGTCAGTTTAGGCTGCTCGCCGGCTCCTCATCACCACTTCAAGATGGCGGCCAAATTGCTCACGTCACAGCAACCTGCGTCTACTTATAAGATGTCTATGGTTACAACGTCATTGCAAACACGGCAATCTGTTGCGTCCACTGCAGTTTGCTACCTTATTCATACTTTTTGTCAAGTGATTTTTTTTTAAGCAGGGTTGCATGAGGTACCTACACATAACGTTACGTTAGACAATGTATCACACACAGTAACGTAACGTTAGTCAATGTATCACACACAGTAACGTAACGTTAGTCAATGTATCACACACAGTAACATTACGTTAGTCAATGTATCACACACAGTAACATTACGTTAGTCAATGTATCACACACAGTAACGTAAAGTTAGACGGTGGTCAGCAGCACCGCGTATTTTAGCCACCTACAAAAAGACAAACATAGTCAAATAAAGGTCAGTTAAAATGTATACTATATTAAGAATATGTGTACATATTGTATAGGGTCCTGACATCTAAAAAGTACAACTCTGTTCATTGTTATGTTCATATATTTGTTATGTTTTTCATGTGTACGCACACATAAACACACATACAGTATGAGATGAGATCAATGAGATAAGGTAAGAACAGGATAGAAACTGCTGTGGAACTAGTTACAATGCAATATGCCATTGAAATACAATGTTAACACTTTTGTGCAAATAAGTACAGTTGCACTTGTTTTTTTCAAATGTGTTTATTCTGTAAAGGAATGAGTTACATGTTTAAAATGACTGGTTAATAGTGCTATTTTGAAGTGCAATGTCAGCACTATCTTTTCCCCTGCAATTTCAAATGCACTTGTTTTAATTAATAAATACAGCATTTTAAAAGCATACACAATTTGTGTAAATATATTAGTCTGTGGTTAAACGACTTGAAAGGACTCGAAACTCAAAATGCAGGACTTGGGACTTGACTTGAGACTTTCCAGTCTTGACTTTGGACTTGACTCGGACTTGCTCTGTCTTGACTCGGGACTTGACTCGGACTTGAGGGCAAAGACTTGAGACTTACTTGTGACTTGCAAAGCAATGACTTGGTCCCACCTCTGCTATTTATTGATTAGCAATTGCCGAATCATGTAACATTAGCTTAATGCTAAAAAGCCAGGTTACTATCACATTCTGTAACAGACAAATAATTTCATGTAGGCTAACGTTACCTACCTGCTAACTCTGTCTTTTCTCGTTTCTACTCCTCTTCTTTTCTCTTTTTTCTTCCCTGGGCACCTGACAGTTTTGGCCGTTTTGACATCTTGTGTTGATTTTTTGATGTGGTGACGTCCAAAAAGAGTCATGATACGGGAAGGGAGGGGGCGCACCGTGCGGGGGAGAGGGGGGTGGGGGGGCGTAATGTTGTAACAAATAATATTTCTATTAAATAGGTTTTACTTTGCATTTTAATTAACGTGGGATTATTTTTTGTATTTAGAAATAATAATACCAACTTTTTTTTTCTTTTTTTTTTTTCTCCAACATTTGTGGCACTGGCGTGGCGCCCCCTGATGGACGGCGCCCTTAGCATTTGCCTATACGGCCTATGCCACGGGCCGGCCCTGCTTTTCACAGTAACGCATTACTTTTTGGTGTAAGTAACTGAGTTAGTAACTGAGTTACTTTTGAAATAAAGTAACTAGTTACTGGTTTTCAGTAACTAACCCAACACTGGTTATATGTGTTTTATGTTGCACGATTGCACCAAGAAAAATTCCTAGTTTGTGAACCCGTTCTCAAACAATGGCAATAAAACTATTCTGATTCTGAAATGAGAAATGTTTATATATACTAGGGCTGTGAATCTTTGGGTGTCCCACGATTCGATTCAATATCGATTCTTGGGGTCACGATTTGATTCAAAATCGATTTTTTTTTTCCTTTTCTATTCAGCACGATTCTCGATTCAAAAACGATTTTTTTCCCGATTCAAAAGGATTCTCTATTCATTCAATACATAGGATTTCAGCAGGATCTACCCCAGTCTGCTGACATGCAAGCAGAGTAGTAGATTTTTGTAAAAAGCTTTTATAATTGTAAAGGACAATGTTTTATCAACTGATTGCAATAATGTACACTTGTTTTAACTATTAAATGAACCAAAGATATGACTTATTTTATCTTTGTGAAAATATTGGACTCAGTGTGTTGTCAAACTTACGAGATGTGATGCAAGTGTAAGCCACTGTGACACTATTGTTCTTTTTTTTATTTTTTATAAATGTCTAATGATAATGTCAATGAGGGACTTTTAATCACTGCTATGTTGAAATTGTAACTAATATTGATACTGTTGTTGAAAATATTCATTTTTGTTTCACTACTTTTGGTTTGTTCTGTGTGGTGTTTGTGTCTCCTCTCAATTGCTCTGTTTATTGCAGAGTGTTGCTGGGTCGGGTTTGGTTTTGGAATTGGATTGCATTGTTATGGTATTGCTGTGTATTGTTTTGTTGGATTGATTAGTTAAAAAAATAAAAAATCGATTTTTAAAAAATGAGAATCGATTCTGAATCGCACAACGTGAGAATTGCGATTCGAATACGAATCGATTTTTCCCACACCCCTGATATATACTGGAAATAAGAAAGACTTAAGAGTCCGTCTGCTGATCTGAAAAAGAGCCAAAGCTGTCAAAGAGCTGAGGGACCATCTTCAAAGTGCAATGCTGAAACAAGTAATGCAAACAATAAAATGTAACTTCCAGGGTTTGAGATTAATGTAGTCCCGTCATCCCGGGGACGGTAAAAAAAGAATGCACGGGACGAAATGAAATGCTCCCTGGGACGATAGCTTTTAACCATTTTTAAACCTTTTTCTTTTTATGTATTCATTTTACATTTTGTAAGGATAGCTGAATGGTTAAACAGCTAGCTCCCATTCAAATGGTTCTGGGTTCAATCCCAGTCAGGTCGATCGGCTTGCCAAGCCAAAGTAAGCAAGGGTGGGGAAGGACATTATGTGGGGGTGTATCACCTCCCCCACACAGAGTAAAGTTAAGTGGTAGCTGGTTAATTAACTTATAGTTAAAAAGGTAAGTATGGCTAATAATAATAAGTCTACAGTCCAAAAGTCAAGGGTAACCTTGGGGGTTAGCTCCTCCTGCTTGCTAAAGTTGGTAAGTGTACCATCGTAATTCCTAGGCTGGGATGGGCGGGAATAGGAAGATAGATAATTAATCATTGTGAGTGTTGACCAATCAGCTCTTCTGGTCTGACTAATTGCAATTGAGATAATAAAATAAATGAAAGATGAAACAATTCTAATTGGATAATGAATAAACCAAATATTATTTCTATTTTTTTATTGTATCACTTGCAGTTTTTTTATTGTCTCATATTGCAATTATCTTTGATTAGTGTTTTCCATCCATCCATCCATCTTCTTCCGCTTATCCGAGGTCGGGTCGCGGGGGCAGCAGCTTAAGCAGGGAAGCCCAGACTTCCCTCTCCCCAGCCACTTCGTCCAGCTCCTCCCGGGGGATCCCGAGGCGTTCCCAGGCCAGCCGGGAGAGATAGTCTTCCCAGCGTGTCCTGGGTCTTCCCCGTGGCCTCCTACCGGTCGGACGTGCCCGTAACACCTTCCTAGGGAGGCGTTCGGGTGGCATCCTGACCAGATGCCCGAACCACCTCATCTGGCTCCTCTCGATGTGGAGGAGCAGCGGCTTTACTTTGAGCTCCCCCCGAATGACAGAGCTTCTCACCCTATCTCTAAGGGAGAGCCCCGCCATTCGGCGGAGGAAACTCATTTCAGCCGCTTGTACCCGTGATCTTGTCCTTTCGGTCATGACCCAAAGCTCATGACCATAGGTGAGGATGGGAACGTAGATCGACCGGTAAATCGAGAGCTTTGCCTTCCGGCTCAGCTCCTTCTTCACCACAACGGATCGATACAGCGTCCGCATTACTGAATTCGCATTACACGCATTACTGGGTTCAATCCCAGTCAGGTCGATCGGCTTGCCAAGCCAAAGTAAGCAAGGGTGGGAAAGGGCATTATGTGGGGGTGTATCACCTCCCCCACACAGAGTAAAGGAGAGCTGATTGGTCAACACTCACAATGATTAATTATCTATCTTCCTATTCCCGCCCATCCCAGCCTAGGAATTACGATGGTACACTTACCAACTTTAGCCTCGGCAAGCAGGAGGAGCTAACCCCCGAGGTTACCTTTGGACTATAGACTATTTGTTATTATTATTACCCATACTTACCTTTTTAACTATAAGTTAATTAACCAGCTACCACTTAACTTTATTCTGTGTGGGGGAGGTGATACACCCCCACATAATGCGACTCCCCACCCTTGCTTACTTGTGCTTGGCAAGCCGATCGACCTGACTGGGATTGAACCCAGAACCCTTTGAATGGGAGCTAGCTGTTTTACCATTCAGCTATCCTTGGTCTTTTCGTTACCGGATTTCGGGCCCCATTGACATATATAATTGAGAACTGTCTCAGTAAACTTTCATTTAAAAGATGAATTGCTCGGAGTGGATATTTAGTAGTTGTAGAGTGACCTGACTGGGATTGAACCCAGAACCCTTTGATTGGGAGCTAGCTATTTAACCATTCAGTTATCCTTGGTCTTATTGCTCCCAGATTTCAGGCCCCAATGACATATATAATTGAGAACTGTCTCAGTAAACTTTAATTTAAAAGATTAATTGCTCTGAGTGGATATTTTGTAGTTGTAGAGTGACCTGACTGGGATTGAACCCAGAACCCTTTAATTGGGAGCTAGCTGTTTAATCCTTCAGCTAGCCTTGGTCTTCTAGAACAAAGTTTTTGGGTCCCAATGAAACATTTAATTGAGAACCTGTCTCAGTAAACTATGATATAAAACTGCAAGTGGGACTTGAACCCAGTACCCCTTGGTTAACAGTATTGATGTTACCCACTGAGCTACCTTGGGTCTTCTTAAGACCAGATTTAATGGTGAACCTGTGTCTGTAAACTATGATGGAGATGTGATAAAACACTAACTCTTCCTAGTCGAGTTTGTAAGTTACCTATCAGTCCTACTGGGATTCGAACCCAGTAGCAATTGTTGAAAAATGAAGTCAATGCTAAAGATAATGATAAATAGTCAATGATGACACCTTGTGTGAGTGTAACTCCTGAGGTGGGTGGGAATAGGAGTAGAAAGTCAATAATAAAGAGCCTTGACCTATGAGCTCTCCTGGGTACCATTAATATAAGATAGGTTAATTGTAATTGGATTTTGAAAATAAATCATTTATGTTAACAGCTACAATGTATGTCACCTGGAGGCCTCCAGCCTCAGAAGTTGCAAATTGATCCAACTGGGATTTGAACCACCCTCCATTCCTAGCCAACAGTCTTAACCACTGGACTGTCTTGGGTCTTGTGAAGACATGATTTTGTTCCTGGCTCAGCAAAGTATAATGCATGCTAACATTAGCTTGCTAGCATGCTAACTTTTTTTTAGTTAGTTTTGCAAGGGTTTACCCCAGAGTCATAAAACTTGGTATGTGACACTTGTCAACTGTTGGCTTGCTAGCATGCTAACATTGGCATGTTAACTTTTCTAGCTGTTTTTACACTTTTTTCTTTACTTCCGCAGCCATACACCTTAGAGCGGGGGTCAGCAACCCGCGGCTCTCGAGCCGCATGCGGCTCTTTAGTGCCGCCCTAGTTGCTACCTGGAGCATTTTTTTTTAAAAAGGATTGCAAATGGAAAAAGATGGAGAGAAATATTTATTTTGTTTTAGTATTTTTTTTTGTTTGAGGACAAACATGACACAAACCTTCCCAATTGTTAGACATCCCACTGTTTAATATGTTTGTGTGTATGCTTCAACGATGACACTATTTGGTGGACATCGTTTTGTCCTACTAATTTTGGCGGTTCTTGAACTCACCATAGTGTGGCCTGTGACGCAACAGTTTGTTTACATGTAAAATCTTCCCTTCTCATTTTGTCCACCAAACTTTTTATACTGTGCGTGAATGCACAAAGGTGCGCTTTGCTGGTTATTGACTTGTTGGAGTGCTAATCAGACATATTTGGTCAGTGCATGACTGCAAGCTAATTGATGCTAACATGCTATTTAGGCTAGCTGTATGTACATATTGCATCATTATGCCTCATTTGTAGGTATATTTGAGCTCATTTAATATCCTTTGCTGTTATCCTCTTTGTATATAATTTACTTTTGCATGTCTCATGACACATTATCTGTATGTAATATTGGCTGCATTTCTGATAGTTGTATGTGCGCCATGTTGTTCCAGACCACAGCAAACATTACCTAGCTTGCCAAAGATTATTTATATATTGTTATAGTCAGATAAGCACTGACATTTATTATTTATATATTATTTACAGATAAACACTGACATTTTTTTATTATTTAAAGATAAACATTGTCATTTATTATTTATATATTGTTATTTACAGATAAACACTAACATGTATTAATTATATATTGTTATTTACAGATAAACACCGACATTTATTTATATATTAACAGATAAACACTGACATTTATTATTCATATATTGGAGCGCTACCTGGACACAAGTCGAGGGACTGATCACCCTCGGCTGGGTCGCCCGGGAGAGGGTGTTGGATTAAGACCCGAAACACCCTATGACCCCGGGAGAATCACTGATGATGTGTCCAGGTTGCACCGTGAGGTGTATTATGAAACCGGTTATTTACAGATAAACATTGACATGTATTATTTATACATTGTTGTTTACATATAAACACTGACATGTATTATTATTTACAGATAAACGCTGACATTTACTCTGTGTATATTGTTATTTACAGGTAAACACTGTCATTTATTATTTATACATTGTTATTAACAGATAAACACTGACATTTATCATTTATATATGTTTAGTGACAGATAAAAACTGACATTTATTGTGTATTTTTTGTTATTTACAGATAAACACTGACATTTATTTATATATTATTTACAGATAGACACTGAAATTTATTTACATATTATTTACAGAAAAACACTGACATTTATTTATATATTAACAGATAAACACTGACATTTATTATTCATATATTATTTACAGATAAACATTGACATTTATCATTTATATATTGTTATTTACAGATAAACACTGACATGTATTATTTATACATTGTTGTTTACAGATAAACACTGACATTTATTATTATTTACAGATAAACGCTGACATTTACTATGTATATATTGTTACTATTGTCACGGTGGAAGAGGGGTTAGTGCATCTGCCTCACAATACGAAGGTCCTGAGTAGTCTTGGGTTCAATCCCGGGCTCGGGATCTTTCTGTGTGGAGTTTGCATGTTCTCCCCGTGACTGCGTGGGTTCCCTCCGGGTACTCCGGCTTCCTCCCACTTCCAAAGACATGCACCTGGGGATAAGTTGATTGGCAACACTAAATTGGCCCTAGTGTGTGGATGCGAGTGTGAATGTTGTCTGTCTATCTGTGTTGGCCCTGCGATGAGATGGCGACTTGTCCAGGGTGTACCCCGCCTTCCGCCCGATTGTAGCTGAGATAGGCTCCAGCGCCCCCCGCGACCCCGAAGGGAATAAGCGGTAGAAAATGGATGGATGGATATTGTTACTTACAGATAAACACTAACATGTATTTTTCATATATTGTTATTTACAGGTAAACACTGTCATTTATTATTTATACATTGTTATTAACAGGTAAACACTGACATTTATCATTTATACATGGTTATTGACAGATAAACATTGACATTTATTTATATATTTTTTCCAGATAAACACTGACATTTATTTACATATTATTTACAGATAAACACTGACATTTATTTATATATTAACAGATAAACACTGACATTTATTATTCATATATTATTTACAGATAAACATTGACATTTATCATTTATATATTGTTATTTACAGATAAACACTGACATGTATTATTTATACATTGTTGTTTACAGATAAACACTGACATTTATTATTATTTACAGATAAACGTTGACATTTGTTATTATTTACAGATAAACGCTGACATTTACTCTGTATATATTGTTACTTACAGATAAACACTAACATGTATTTTTCATATATTGTTATTTACAGGTAAACACTGTCATTTATTATTTATACATTGTTATTAACAGGTAAACACTGACATTTATCATTTATACATGTTATTGACAGCTAAACATTGACATTTATTTATATATTATTTACAGATAAACACTGACATTTATTTACATATTATTTACAGATAAACACTGACATTTATTTATATATTAACAGATAAACACTGACATTTATTATTCATATATTATTTACAGATAAACATTGACATTTATCATTGATGGATTGTTATTTACAGATAAACACTGACATGTATTATTTATACATTGTTGTTTACAGATAAACACTGACATGTATTATTATTTACAGATAAACGCTGACATTTACTATGTATATATTGTTATTTACAGATAAACACTGACATGTATTTTTCATATATTGTTATTTAATGGTAAAAACTGTAATTTATTATTTATACATTGTTATTAACAGGTAAACACTGACATTTATCATTCATACATGGTTATTGACAGATAAACATTGACATTTATTTATATATTATTTACAGATAAACACTGACATTTATTTATATATTATTTACAGATAAACACTGACATTTATTTATATAGTAACAGATAAACACTGACATTTATTATTCATATATTATTTACAGATAAACATTGACATTTATCATTTATATATTGTTATTTACAGATAAACACTGATATGTATCATTTATACATTGTTGTTGACATATAAACACTGACATTTATTATTATTTACAGATAAACGCTGACATTTACTATGTATATATTGTTATTTACAGATAAACACTGACATTTATTATTCATATATTGTTATTTACAGATAAATATTGACATTTATCATTTATATATTGTTATTTACATATAAACACTGACATGTATTATTATTTACAGATAAACGCTGACATTTACTATGTATATATTGTTATTTACAGATAAACACTGACATTTATTTTTCATATATTGTTATTTACAGGTAAACACTGTCATTTATTATTTATACATTGTTATTAACAGGTAAACACTGACATTTATCATTCATACAAGGTTATTGACCAAACTAATAATAATAATAACTGCTATAGCAGCCGTAACATTAATGCCGCCACAACGATGACTCTTGCTGACCTACTGCCTTCGGTAATGGCACCATTCCCAAATTATGTCGGCTCTATTGATAACCTCACTAACAACTTTGACAATGCCCTGCGCAAAACCATTGATAGTATAGCACCGCTAAAACAAAAAAGGGCCCCTAAAAGGCGCACCCCATGGTTTACAGAGGAAACCAGAGCTCATAAATTATCATGTAGAAAGTTGGAACGCAAATGGCGCGCGACCAAGCTTGAGGTTTTCCATCAAGCATGGAGTGATAGTTTAATATCGTATAAACGCATGCTTACCTTAGCTAAAGCTAAATATTACTCAAATCTCATCCGCCTCAACAAAAACGACCCTAAATTTTTGTTTAGTACAGTAGCATCGCTAACCCAACAAGGGACTCCTCCCAATAGCTCCACCCACTCGGCAGATGACTTTATGAATTTCTTTAATAAGAAAATTGAACTCATTAGAAAGGAGATTAAAGACAACGCATCCCAGCTACAACTGGGTTCTATGAACACAGATACAACTGTATCTACGACGGATACTGCAATACAAAATAGTCTCTCTCTTTTTGATGAAATAACATTAGAGGAACTATTACAGCGTGTAAGTGGGATAAAACAAACAACATGTTTACTTGACCCACTTCCTGGGAAACTTATCAAGGAGCTTTTTGTATTATTAGGTCCATCAGTGCTAAATATTATAAACTTATCACTTTCCTCTGGCACTGTTCCCCTAGCATTCAAGAAAGCGGTTATTCATCCTCTGCTCAAAAGACCTAACCTTGATCCTGACCTCATGGTAAACTACCGACCGGTGTCCCACCTTCCCTTTATTTCGAAAATCCTCGAAAAAATTGTCGCACAGCAGCTAAATGAACACTTAGTGTCTAACAATCTCTGTGAACCTTTTCAATCCGGTTTCAGGGCAAATCACTCTACGCAGACAGCCCTCGCAAAAATGACTAATGATCTACTGCTAACGATGGATTCTGATGCGTCATCTATGTTGCTGCTTCTTGATCTTAGCGCTGCTTTCGATACCGTCGATCATAATATTTTATTAGAGCGTATCAAAACACGTATTGGTATGTCAGACTTAGCTTTGTCGTGGTTTAACTCTTATCTTACTGACAGGATGCAATGCGTCTCCCATAATAATGTGACCTCGGACTATGTTAAGGTAACGTGCGGAGTTCCTCAGGGTTCGGTTCTTGGCCCTGCACTCTTTAGTATTTACATGCTGCCGCTAGGCGACATCATACGCAAATACGGTGTTAGCTTTCATTGCTATGCTGATGACACCCAACTCTACATGCCCCTAAAGCTGACCAACACGCCGGATTGTAGTCAGCTGGAGGCGTGTCTTAATGAAATTAAACAATGGATGTCCGCTAACTTCTTGCAACTCAACGCCAAGAAAACGGAAATGCTGATTATCGGTCCTGCTAAACACCGACATTTATTTAATAATACCACCTTAACATTTGACAACCAAACAATTACACAAGGCGAATCAGTAAAGAATCTGGGTATTATCTTCGACCCAACTCTCTCGTTTGAATCACACATTAAGAGTGTTACTAAAACGGCCTTCTTTCATCTCCGTAATATCGCTAAAATTCGTTCTATTTTATCCACTAGCGACGCTGAGATCATTATTCATGCGTTCGTTACGTCTCGTCTCGACTACTGTAACGTATTATTTTCGGGTCTCCCTATGTCTAGCATTAAAAAATTACAGTTGGTACAAAATGCGGCTGCTAGACTTTTGACAAGAACAAGAAAGTTTGATCATATTACGCCTATACTGGCTCACCTGCACTGGCTTCCTGTGCACTTAAGAAGTGACTTTAAGGTTTTACTACTTACGTATAAAATACTACACGGTCTAGCTCCGTCCTATCTTGTCGATTGCATTGTACCATATGTCCCGGCAAGAAATCTGCGTTCAAAGAACTCCGGCTTATTAGTGATTCCCAGAGCCCAAAAAAAGTCTGCGGGCTATAGAGCGTTTTCTATTCGGGCTCCAGTACTATGGAATGCCCTCCCGGTAACAATTAGAGATGCTACCTCAGTAGAAGCATTTAAGTCCCATCTTAAAACTCATTTGTATACTCTAGCCTTTAAATAGCCCCCCTGTTAGACCAGTTGATCTGCCGTTTCTTTTCTTTTCTCCTCTGCTCCCCTTTTCCTTGAGGGGGGGGGGGCACAGGTCCGGTGGCCATGGATGAAGTGCTGGCTGTCCAGAGTCGGGACCCGGGGTGGACCGCTCGCCTGTATATTGGTTGGGAACATCTCTGCGCTGCTGACCCGTCTCCGCTCGGGATGGTTTCCCACATATGCGGTCCTCTCCAAGGTTTCTCATAGTCATTCACATCGACGTCCCACTGGGGTGAGTTTTTCCTTGCCCGTATGTGGGCTTTGTACCGAGGATGTTGTTGTGGCTTGTGCAGCCCTTTGAGACACTTGTGATTTAGGGCTATATAAATAAAGATTGATTGATTGACAGATAAACATTGACATTTATTTATATATTATTTACAGATAAACACTGACATTCATTTATATATTATTTACAGATAAACACTGACATTTATGTATTTACGTATTATTTACAGATAAACACTGACATTTATTTACATATTAACAGATAAACACTGACATTTATTATTCATATATTATTTACAGATAAACATTGACATTTATCATTGATAGATTGTTATTTACAGATAAACACGGACATGTATTATTTATACATTGTTGTTTACAGATAAACACTGACACGTATTATTATTTACAGATAAACGCTGACATTTACTATGTATATATTGTTATTTACAGATAAACTGTTATGTTTGTTGTCTTCTCCCTGCCTTCTCTATTGTTTTTTTCAGTTTCTTCCACAGTCTTTTGTCCCCAACGAGGCACACCTGCTGCTAATCACCTCCGGGTAGCATTTAAGCGCGTCTCCACCAGCTGGTCCCCGCCGGTTATTGTTCCTGAACTCCACTCTGACATGTGCTACCTTGATTCTGCTTCCCTGGTATGTTGCCTTCGCATATTTCTGTTATATTGACCTTGTTGTGTTTTTGTTTTTCTAGCCACCTTGTTTTAGAGGACTAGTTTTTGCCACGCTGTGTGCGTCCTGACCTTGGCTCCGCCAACCTCTGAAAGAGACTACTTTTGTTATATTTCCCATGGTGTGCACTTTTTGCCCCATCACCCTTAGTTACCATTTTGGACTTATTAAATATTTTCATTTGTTATCGCTTCCCTTGCCTCCATTCTCTGCATCCCGGGGTCCACCCTTGAACTCTATCTTAACATAAACACTGACATTTATTATTGATATATTGTTATTTACTGAGAGGACGACTTTCTTATGACTTTTTTTATAAATCATATTGTTTTGAACATTATTGCTTTGTATTTCATTGACTTACTTTTTAGTAAAAGAACTGTGACCTAATATTGTCTGTTTATTGACATGGTATCAGTGTAGAAATATACTAAACAACTCCTCCATAGGTCATCAGCCTGATTTGTACAAACTACCTGAACTGTGACATGCGGTGGAAACACAAACCATGGACTTCTGCAGGAACCAATAGTTCCAGGAACTAGAGGTTCCAGAAACCTAAAGTTCCTGAAGTTTTTGGTGGGAAAGGGCCTATTCTAACACAATCTCACTCACTTGCATTCTACTGTTAGTTTCCTGAACTATTATCATTACACATGAGCACATTAAGTTTTGCCCTTTAATTAGCAAGGAATTGCTTTTACTGGGAAAATTAAGTTTTTAGCTTCAAAGTTGAAGTTGTGTATTTTTGCAAATTAGCAAATAGCAATTTCAAATCATTATGGCTGTATTTTCAAAAGAATATGATGCACTCTATGGACCTAAAACATCAGTAAGGCCAGTAGCTTTATCTCTTACACCCATGCTACCAGCTATGTTTTAGCTAGCATGGCTAACTTATCTTCGACCGCTAGCGAAAAGCAATATCATGTTCAGTATTTGTACGGTAACATAAACATTTTATTCTAATAGTACCATATTTTCCAGGCTATAAAGCGCACCGGAATATAAGCTGCACCCTCCAAATTTTAGAAGGAAAAAGTATTTTCCATATATTAGCCGCACTGGACTATAAGCTGCAGATATATATGTTGTGAAATGAGTCATCTCCACAGAAATATTTAGTAAACATTTATTGACATACTTTGTGTCCAAACGGTGTCTGTAATAGACATACAATTGTAATCATATAAAACGGTGATCAAACAAAACAGAAGTCATCTTCATGGACTCACTAGCTGCAGAAGCTAGCTCTCCAATCAGCTAAACAGACTCAGAACTCCACGGTGACGTTTCGGTGAATTTACTGAGGCTCTTTTGGAACTGAAAAAAATACAAAAAGAATGCCTTTGTAAGTTACTAACACTAACACAGACACTTCTTAGCATGTTAGCTAATGCTAACTACACTAGGGTAGTTAGCATTACATTACGACAGCATGTACAAATATTTATGAAAACACCCCTACACACATCACACAATGGGCGGTTTAGTGAGTAAGAATTGTTTTAGTTACATTGTAAAACCTACAAACGTTGCTTGGAGCGATGAATGAAGACTCCAAGCGAGTTGCAACGCCATGGATGGCTAGAAGACGGAAACGGCACTTCTACATCCGGTTCAAAGCTCAGTCTAAACAGAATGGCAATGCAGCACTGCAACACTTGCAGTGAGTAAACTCATCCACTAGATGGAGCCATAGAACAGACACAGATTCTTTGCTTTTTTTAAAAACTATTTGCATTATGGCCGTCAGCAAAGATAAATCCATAAATTAGCCGCACCGTTTTATAAGCCGCAGGGATCAAAGCGTAAGAAAAAAAAAGTAGCGGCTTATAGTCCGGAATTTACATTTTAATGCTTTTATTTTTTTTACTTATTTCCTTTTTTATGGTTTGAAACACCACAATTTGATGATTTTGTCTAATTTTTTCAAATGTATTAGCTTGACTATGTTATTCACGCCACTAATGTACTTCAGAATTTTAAATAAATAACTTTTTCTTGTATTTTTTATGACATGTTATTGTTCAAAATACACAACTTTTGTAATTTTAGCAGACACATTATGTATATTTGCACAAAGTATAGCGATACGGATATATATATATATATATATATGTATATATATATACACACATATATATATATACTGTACATACAGTTGTGCTCATAAGTACATTCCCTGGGAGAATTTATGCACAACTGTACATACACACACACACACATATATATATATACATTATACACACATATATATATATATATATATATATATATATATATATATATATGTGTGTGTATATATATATATATATATATATATATATATATATATATATACACATATATATGTATATATATACACACATATATATATATACTGTACATACAGTTGTGCTCATAAGTACATTCCCTGGGAGAATTTATGCACAACTGTACATACACACACACACATATATATATATACATTATACACACACATATATATATATGTGTGTATAATGTATATATATATATATATATATATATATATATACATATATATGTGTGTGTGTATATATATATATATACACATATATGTGTGTATATATATATATATGTGTGTGTATATATACATATATACATATATATTTATATATATATACGTATATATATACATATGATAAATGCTTTAAAATGTAATATCGGAAATTATCGGTATCGGTTTTTTTATTATCGTTTTTTTTTTTTTTTTTTTTTTTTAAATCAACATAAAAAACACAAGATACACTTACAATTAGTGCACCAACCCAAAAACCTTAGGTTGGTGCACTACCCTTCACACAAAAGGGTTGTTTCTTTCTGTTATTAATATTCTGGTTCCTACATTATATATCAATATATATCAATACAGTCTGCAAGGGATATAGTCCGTAAGCACACATGATTGTGCGTGCTGTTGGTCCACTAATAGTACTAACCTTTAACCGTTAATTTTACTCATTTTCATTAATTACTAGTTTCTATGTAACTGTTTTTATATTGTTTTACTTTCTTTTTTATTCAATAATTTTTTTTTAAATTTATTTATCTTATTTTATTTATTTATTTATTTTTTTAAAAAGGACCTTATCTTCACCATACATGGTTGTCCACATTAGGCATAATAATGTGTTAATTCCACGACTGTATATATCAATATCGGTAATTAAGGGTTTGGTCAATATCGGAAATCGGCAAAAAGCCATTATCAGACATTCCTAATACACACACACACACACACACACACACACACACACACACACACACACACACACACACACACACACACACACACACACACACACACACACACACACACACACACACACACACACACACACACACACACACTCACTCAAATACATACAGTATATATTTTTTGTCGTTTACTGTTACAAATCCACTTTTTGTTTAGTTGCTTAAAAATACATTTATTTCAATAAAGTAAAAAAAACTTAACATACAAAAGAAAAACGATGTTTATTTTTGATGAAAATAATATTCCAGTAAGGGTCCTTCCTATACTGCACACTCACCCTTTGGGGCGTGGCGAGCACAACATCCGGGTACTGGTGGCACACTTCATTGAGCGCTCTTAAAAGCGGCCATTTGGAACACAATTGAAGTATTGCTAAAAGTGGTCTTCTATGACGGTACCTTTGATGTAAACACGGAAAATGTCGTCCTTCATGCAGGCCAGGCCCATCATCAGCTCATCATCCGAGGAGATCCCCACCAGGTCTCCCTCCTCATCTGTAACCCATCAAGCACATCGATGGTCTCCAACATGTCGCTCACACAAGCAGCTGACCTCTGTAGAACATGTAGACTGACCTCGGTAGAACATGTTGAGGGCGGCGGTTTTCTTCAGATTGAAGAACAGACTGGAAATGTTCCTGCTGAGATCGGCGCTTTTGAAGAAATCCTCCTTCGTATAGACGAACTGGAGGTAGCAAGCAGACTTGACACTTTTTTCACCAGCATAGCCACAACTCTTGTCAACAAGCTGTCCCACCACTCTGGTCGCTTTGGTGTAGAACACATTAAAGCCTTCTACAGAAAGCCAGGAGTATCCAACAATGATTTCAAATTAGAAATGGTCTCAACTGACGAGGTGCTTTAAAAATTGAGCACGCTCCACCAAAACAAGGCCATCGGCCTTGACAATATCCACTCCATATTCCTCGGGGACTCTGCCACCACCATTGCCCCAATCATCACACACATAATAAACCTCTCAATTAAACAAGGCCAAGTGCCAAAATATTTCAAGATAGCAAGAGTAACTCCCATTTTTAAAAAAGGAAGCAAATTACAACCTAGCAACTAGCGACCTGTTTCTATTCTCAGTTCTATTTTGAAAGTAATGGAAAAAATAGTTTATGAACAGGTCGATGGTTACCTTGCCACTAATAAACTCATGTACAAATTCCAATCCGGCTTTAGAACTAACCACTCCACTGAGACATGCCTTCTCTATATGACTGACCACATCAAACATGAGGTGGACGCGGGCAAATACTGCGGCATGGTCATGCTGGACCTTCAGAAGGTCTTTGACACCATTAACCACGCTATACTGTTGGATAAGCTCAGAGCAATCGGATTTGATAAAACCTCATCGAGCTGGATGCAATCTTACTTGGAGGGGAGGGAACAGGTGGTACAGGTGAACGGCACCGTGTCCCCCCCCCCACCCCCCTCTCAGTGAGCTGTGGAGTCCCCCAAGGCAGTATATTAGGGCCTTTATTGTTCCTAGTATACATAAACGACATGTCATCAGCATGCGACTGTGAATTGTTCCTGTTTGCAGATGACTCGGCCTTGCTGGTATCAGACAAGGACAAATCACAGGTGGAGAAAATCCTCAGTGCTGAACTCTGTAGAACTTGCACCTGGCTCGCTGACAACAAGCTATCCATACACTTGGGTAAAACGGAATCCATCCTGTTTGGGTCCCACATCAACCTTAAGAAAGTCAGTGATTTCACTATAAAAGTGGGTGACATTGTTATCACCAGGAAAGATGAGGTCACCTACCTAGGTTCCATTCTGGAGGCTAACCTTTCCTGTGATAAAATGGCAACCAAGGTAATCAAAAAGGTCAACCAACGAACAAGATTTCTCTACAGAATCTCCTCTCTGGTCAACAAAAGCACCATGAAGGTTCTAGCGGGAACTCTCGTTCAACCCTTTTTCGACTACGCATGCACCTCCTGGTACCCCAGCACCTCCAAAACCCTTAAATCAAGACTCCAAACATCCCAGAACTAGCTAGTCAGGTTACTTCTAGACCTCCACCCCAGATCCCACCTCACTCCTACCCACTTCTTCAAAGTGGGCTGGCTCAGGGTGGAGGAAAAGTAAAACAACTTGCACTGAGCCTAGTCTATAAAATCTGCTACACCTCCCTGATACCGAAGTACATGTCAAACTACTTCCTTAACGTAAACGACCGCCATAACCACAACACCAGGGGGAGCTCCACTAACCACGTCAAACCCAGATTCCGATCTAACAAAGGTCTTAGCTCATTCTCCTTCTATGCCACATCAATATGGAATGCACTCCCAACAGGTGTAAAAGAAAGGGCATCTCTATCCTTCTTCAAAACCGCACTAAAAGAACACCTCCAGGCAACTTCAACCCTAAACTAACACCCTGCCCCCACCACATCCCACCTCCCCGGGTTGTAGATAATCAAATTTATACCATGAATCGATTTAAGTGGACCCTGACTTAAACAAGTTGAAAAACTTATTGGGGTGTTACCATTAAGTGGTCAATTGTACAGAATATGTACTTCACTGTGCAATCTACTAATAAAAGTTTCAATCAATCAGTCACCGGGAACTTGTGGATCTCCGTCACCGCCTCGTCTTCGCCCAGCAGGTAAGCTTTCACTACTACCGTCTTTGCCATCTTGCTTCTTCTTGTTCTTCTTCAATGGCGGTTGGCAAGCAACCTTCTGGTGTGCATTACCGCCACCTACTGAAATGGAGTGTGGACCGAGGTGGATCCCTACTCTATATACTTTTATTTAACACAGTGTTTTTTAAATATGTCACACAATCTCATTCACTTGCATTCTACAGTTAGTTTCCTGAACTATTATCATTACACTTGAGCACTTTACAATTACCTTTTGCCCTTTAATTAAACCGGAAGTAAGGAATTGCTTTTACTGGGAAAATTAAGTTTTTAGCTTCAAAGTTGAAGTTGTGATTTTTGCAAATTAGCAAATAGCGATTTCAAATCATTATGGTTGTATTTTCAAAAGAATATTATTATTATTTTATTCTACTTTTAGGTTTCCGTTTCTGTTGAAACAGAAACCTATATTACAGGGGGGGGGAGAGACACTGACTTTCTCTACTTTTACTAATGTTACAATGAAATATATCTGTAGCTTTACCTTCTATCTGTGTGGAAATATACAAACCCCGTTTCCATATGAGTTGGGAAATTGTGCTAGATGTAAATATAAACGGAATACAATGATTTGCAAATCATTTTCAACCCATATTCAATTGAATGTGCTACAAAGACAACATATTTGATGTTCAAACTGATAAATGTTTTTTTTTTTTTGCAAATAATCATTAACTATGGATTTGATGCCAGCAACACGTGACAAAGAAGTTGGGAAAGGTGGCAATAAAGACTGATAAAGTTGAGGAATGCTTATCAAACACTTATTTGGAACATCCCACAGGAGAACAGGCAAATTGGGAACAGGTGGGTGCCATGATTGGGTATAAAAGTAGATTCCATGAAATGCTCAGTCATTCACAAACAAGGATGGGGCGAGGGTCACCACTTTGTCAACAAATGCGTGAGCAAATTGTTGAACAGTTTAAGAAAAACCTTTCTCAACCAGCTATTGCAAGGAATTTAGGGATTTCACCATCTACGGTCCGTAATATCAAAGGGTTCAGAGAATCTGGAGAAATCACTGCACGTAAGCAGCTAAGCCCGTGACCTTCGATCCCTCAGGCTGTACTGCATCAACAAGCGACATCAGTGTGTAAAGGATATCACCACATGGGCTCAGGAACACTTCAGAAACCCACTGTCAGTAACTACAGTTGGTCGCTACATCTGTAAGTGCAAGTTAAAACTCTCCTATGCAAGGCGAAAACCGTTTATCAACAACACCCAGAAACGCCGTCGGCTTCGCTGGGCCTGAGCTCATCTAAGATGGACTGATAAAAAGTGGAAAAGTGTTCTGTGGTCTGACGAGTCCACATTTCAAATTGTTTTTGGAAGCTGCGGACGTCGTGTCCTCCGGACCAAAGAGGAAAAGAACCATCCAGATTGTTATAGGCGCAAAGTTGAAAAGCCAGCATCTGTGATGGTATGGGGGTGTATTAGTGCCCAAGACATGGGTAACTTACACATCTGTGAAGGTGCCATTAATGCTGAAAGGTACACACAGGTTTTGGAGCAATATATGTTGCCATCCAAGCAACGTTACCATGGACGCCCCTGCTTATTTCAGCAAGACATTTTGGTAGATAATGGCTATGTTGTTAATATGGAAATTAAAGTGCTCTAATGAATAAATGATCATAAATCTGATCATTCCAGTATGTTTCTGATGCTCAAAAAACCTAAAATAGTTTCTCAAAAGTATCAAAAGTTAAAGTACACCTAATTTTTACATAGCCGCCATCTTGGAAATATGCTAATTGGGTGTCCAGACACACCCAATCATAAAGATGATTTTTCCATCATATTTCTAATTGTCAAAAAACATGAAATAAACACCAAGTTTGTATTTGTAGCTCATCTGGTTCAAATGTAGAAGCAAAAGCGTGTTCAGGTGCTGGCCATATTGGACCAGCTGCTGTGGCGACCCCAAAGGTCACCGGCGCGGGCGCTCTAGCCAAATCATTTAAGTATGCACTGAGCTCCACCAATCTGCCGCTTTTAGACAAAAGTGAACGAACACACCCTAAAATCTCCCTAGGGGCCCCCACTACCACCAAAAGTTCTGACTTTGTGACGCAGCCTTTAAAGCCCACTTGAATTCTACTTCCGTGATGGGCGTCACCGTCGAGAGTACACGGCACTTGATTGGCTGAAATGTTAAGCCCCGCCCAGACGGACCAATGAAATGCCGAACCATGACTAAGCGTTTTCCAATCACGTGACAAAGTCGCAGAATCGTAGTTAATTGAAGACATTCAATCATTTCATAACATTCCCAAATAATGCATTTTGTTAAAAGTAGTCATTCGGTTATTAGGAAGTGAATACAAAGTGTTTCCACGCTTAAATATCAATATTTTAGTCTGTTGGTGGAGTTGCATAAGTAATTACGTAAATATAAACAGCACAGAGACAAGCCTCAAACTTCTGGAACAAAGTAATTTGGAGTGATGGCTTTCTTCTGGCGACTCGACCATGCAGCCCATTTTTCTTCAAGTGCCTCCTTATTGTGCATCTTGAAACAGCCACACCACAATTTTTCAGAGAGTCCTGTATTTCAGCTGAAGTTATTTGTGGATTTTTCTTTGCATCTCGAACAATTTTCCTGGCAGTTGTGGCTGAAATCTTTGCTGGTCTACCTGAATCCCTCATTTTCCACTTCTTAATCAGCGTTTGAACACTGCTGATTGGCATTCTCAATTCCTTGGATATCTTTTTATACCCCTTTCCTGTTTTATGCAGTTCAATTACCTTTTCTCACAGATCCTTTGACAATTATTTTGCCTTCCCCATGACTCAGAATCCAGAAACATCTGTGCAGCACTGGATGAAAGATGCAATGGTCTGTCAGAAGCCCAGAAACTCACTGACCTTTTATACACACACATTAATTACAAACAAACAGGTCACAGGTGAGGATTGGAACCTTGATTAGCCGTTCAAACCTGTTTGTGTCAACTTTTGTGCATGTTATCAGGTCAAAATCACTGGGGTATGTAAACCTTTGATCAGGGTCATTTGGGTACTTTCTTTGTCATTTTGATTTAAAAAGAGTAAACAGTTGTTTGCCAATAAATAGCTTCACACAACCATTAAGCATGAGTGGAAGAAAGGTTTTTGTGATATCATTCATATTCTCTGAAGAATGGCCAAGAAATCATAAATTCTCCCAAGGTATGTAAACTTATGAGCACAACTGTGTATGACAACTTGGAAGAGACTTGAGTAATGAATTGTTTATTTCTATTCCTGCACATAGAACACACAAGAAAGACACCCAAGAGAGACACAACATCAAATGTAGAGGGGGTGGTACTGGCGGGGGGTGAGGCGTTTGCGACAAGTGGGACACGTGTGAGACCTGGACAGAGCGTCTCGGATGCACTGGCTGCAGAAGACATGTCCGCACTTTGTAGAGACCACCAAGCGGCCGCTGTCCACCATCTGTGAGGACCGCAAAGGTTAAAGATGCACACAGGTGAGCCTGCACCTGTGTCCCAGTCTCACCTCTGAGTAGGAGTCCATACAGACTGGACAGGTAATCGTTCCTGGAGTCCACCTGGGAGACACAGACAAGTACTTGTCTCACTGGTCATTAGGGTCACGTCTACGACCTGGACTTGACTTGTATTTACTATGTGGCACCAGTCTATTACCTGGACTTGACTTGTATTTACTATGTGGCACCTGTCTATTACCTGGACTTGACTTGTATCTACTATGTGGCACCAGTCTATTACCTGTACTTGACTTGTATCTACTATGTGGCACCAGTCTATTACCTGGACTTGACTTGTATCTACTATGTGGCACCAGTCTATTACCTGGACTGCACTTGTATTTACTATGTGGCACCAGTCTATTACCTGGACTTGGCTTGTATCTACTATGTGGCACCAGTCTATTTCCTGGACTTGACTTGTATCTACTACGTGGCACCAGTCTATTTCCTGGACTTTACTTGTATTTACTATGTGGCACAAGTCTATTACCTGGACTGCACCTGTATTTACTATGTGGCACCAGTCTATTACCTGGACGGCACTTGTATCTACTATGTGGCACCAGTCTATTACCTGGACTGCACTTGTATTTACTATGTGGCACCAGTCTATTACCTGGACTTGGCTTGTATTTACTATGTGGCACCAGTCTATTTCCTGGACTTGGCTTTGGCTTGTATCTACTACGTGGCACCAGTCTATTTCCTGGACTTGGCTTGTATCTACTACGTGGCACCAGTCTATTTCCTGGACTTGACTTGTACTTACTACGTGGCACCAGTCTATTTCCTGGACTTTACTTGTATTTACTATGTGGCACCAGTCTGTTACCTGGACTTGGCTTGTATTTACTATGTGGCACCAGTCTATTACCTGGACTTGGCTTGTATTTACTATGTGGCACCAGTCTATTACCTGGACTTGGCTTGTATCTCAGTGTTGTCACATTGCGTGGATATTATTCTCTCTTCTTCATGCATTTACTTGTTCATTTCCTCCACTTAACTGGTTACTCCTCGCTCCATTCCACACTTTCCATGCAGGCTAGCTTAGCGGTTAGCACGGCTTCTCCTGGTCTCCTGCTGTGGTTTGCTTTATGTGTGTCCCACTAGTTCCACATTCTACAACAATCTGTATTACTTTAACAGACTTAAATATTAGATATTTGTTCATCCAGACACAATTATTAACTAGACCTGACTTGTATCCAGACCAGGGACACAACTATTAACTAGACCTGACTTGTATCCAGACCAGGCACACAACCATTAACTGTCCTGACTTTTACCCAGACCAGGGACACAACCATTAACTAGACCTGACTTGTATCCAGACCAGGAACACAACCATTAGCTAGACCTGACTTGTATCCAGACCAGGGACACAACCATTAACTAGACCTGACTTGTATCCAGACCAGGCACACAACAATTAACTAGACCTGACTTGTATCCAGACCAGGCACACAACCATTAACTAGACCTGACTTGTATCCAGACCAGGCACACAACAATTAACTAGACCTGACTTGTATCCAGACCAGGCACACAACAATTAACTAGACCTGACTTGTATCCAGACCAGGCACACAACCATTAACTGTCCTGACTTTTACCCAGGCCAGGGACACAACCATTAACTGGGTCTGACTTGTATCCAGACCTGGGACACATATATTGGCTGGATCTAAATTGTATCCAGACCTGGGACACGTATATTAGCTGGATCTAAATTGTATCCAGACCTGGGACACGTATATTAGCTGGATCTAAATTGTATCCAGACCTGGGACACGTATATTAGCTGCATCTGACTTGTATCCAGACCTGGGACACTTATATTAACTGGATCTGACTTGTATCCAGACCTGGGACATGTTTATTAGCTGGATCTGACTTGTATTTAGACCTGGGACATGTTTATTAGCTGGATCTGACTTGTATCCAGACCTGGGACACGTCTATTAGCTGGATCAGACTTGTATCCAGTCCTGGGACACGTCTATTAGCTGGATCAGACTTGTATCCAGTCCTGGGACACGTCTATTAGCTGGATCTGACTTTTCTCCAGACCTAGGACACGTATATTAACTGGATCTGACTTGTATACAGACCTGGGACACATATATATTAGCTAGATCTGACTTGTATCCAGACCTGGGACACGTATATTAGCTGGATCTGACTTGTATCCAGACCTGGGACACGTGTATTTGCTGGATCTGAATTGTATCCAGACCAGGGACACAACCATTAACTATACCTGACTTTTACCCAGACCAGGGACACAACCATTGACTAGACATGACTTTTACCAAGACTGGGGACGGCTTGGCGCAGTTGGGAGAGTGGCCATGCCAGCAACCTGAGGGTTCCTGGTTCGATCCCCAGCTTCTACCAACCTCGTCACATCCGTTGTGTCCTTGAGCAAGACACTTCACCCTTGCTCCTGATGGGTCGTGGTTAGGGCCTTGCATGGCAGCTCCCGCCATCAGTGTGTGAATGTGTGTGTGTGAATGGGTGAATGTGGAAATAGTGTCAAAGTGCTTTGACATTATTATTATTATTCCAACTGGTGGACTCTAAGAAAAAGCGGGCCCTTTCCTCGTCGACCCCGGTAACGTTGATAAAGTCTCGCACAGCCTCCTTTCCGTGTCCTGGCCCGGACACGGAAAGGATTGACAGATTGATGGCTCTTTCTCGTTTTAACCCTAACCCTAACCCTAACCCTGACCCTTCAAGGTAGAAAAGCACTATAAAAGTATAACCCATTTACCATTTAAGACCAGGGACACAACCATTAACTAGACCTGATTTGTACCGAGACCAGGAACACAACCATAAACTAGATCTGACTTGTATCCAGACCAGGGACACGTATATTAGCTGGATCTGACTTGTATCCAGACCTGGGACACGTATATTAGCTAGATCTGACTTTTATTCAGACCTGGGACACGTCTATTAGCTAGATCTGACTTGTATCCAGACCAGGGGCACGTATATTAGCTGGATCTGACTTGTATGCAGACCTGGGACACATATATTGGCTGGATCTGACTTGTATCCAGTCCTGGGACACGTCTATTAGCCGGATCTGACTTTTCTCCACACCTAGGACACGTATATTAGCTGGATTTGACTTGTATCCAGACCTGGGACATGTATATTAGCTGGATCTGACTTGTATCCAGACCAGGAACACGTACATATTAGCTAGATCTGACTTGTATCCAGACCTGGGACACGTTTATTAGCTGGATCTGACTTGTATCCAGACCTGGGACACGTGTAGTTGCTGGATCGGAATTGTATCCAGACCAGGGACACAACCATTAACTAGACCTGACTTTTACCCAGGCCAGGGACATAACCATTAACTAGACCTGACTTTTACCCAGACCAGGGACACAACCATTAACTAGACCTGACTTTTACCCAGACCGGGGACACAATCATTAACTAGACCTGACTATTACCGACAAGGGACACAACCATTAACTAGACCTGACTTTTACCAAGACCAGGGACACAACCATTAACTAGACCTGATTTGTACCCAGACCAGGCACACAACCATTAACTAGATCTGACTTGTATCCAGACCAGGGACACGTATATTGGCTGGATCTGACTTGCATCCAGTCCTGGCACACGTCTGTTAGCTGGATCTGACTTTTCTCCAGACCTAGGACACGTATATTAGCTGGATCTGACTTGTATCCAGACCTGGGACATGTATATTAGCTGTATCTGACTTGTATCCAGACCAGGAACACGTATATATTAGCTAGATCTGACTTGTATCCAGACCTGGGACACGTATATTAGCTGGATCTAACTTGTATCCAGACCATGGACACGTCTATTAGCTAGATCTGACTTTTATCCAGACCTGGGACATGCATATTGGCTGGATCTGACTTGTATCCAGACCTGGGACATGTAGATTAGCTGGATCTGACTTGTATCCAGACCAGGAACATGTCTATTAGCTGGATCTGACTTGTATCCAGACCATGGACACGTCTATTAGCTAGATCGGACTTGTATCTAGACCAGAGACATGTGTATTAGCTGAATCTGACTTTTATCCAGACCGGGCACATGTAGATTAGCTGGATCTGACTTGTATCCAGACCAGGAACATGTCTATTAGCTGGATCTGACTTGTATCTAGACCAGAGACATGTGTATTAGCTGAATCTGACTTTTATCCAGACCGGGCACATGTACATTAGCTAGATCTGGCTTGTATCCAGACCGAGGACACGTCTATAAGCTGGAATTGACTTGTGTTTTCTATTAGGGACATGAATATCACCTGGCAGAGCGCTCAGCCTGTAGCGAGGACATCATGGCATCACCGGCACCAGCAGGCGAGTCTTCATCGTCACTGCTGAGCACGTAACTCTCACCCGAAGCGTTTCTCCTGTTCTGAGGACCTAATGGAGGACAGGGGTGGCGTCAAGTCACGTCAGCGTGTGCACCGAGTCCAGCTAAGGGACGTTTTGTACCTTCTTCCACCAGCTGGGGCAGCACGGCGGCCAGGTGAGACGAAGCGCGGGAAAAAGAAGAGTTTGTTTCACTGGAGCGCTAGCAGGCTAAGCTAATGCTGCGTTAAAGACTGCTGATAAAAGTGCTGCTGGAAGTCAAAAGTCGGGTGAACAACTTGGACGCACAACTTCAGCGTGATTACAGTAGAAAAGTGAAAAAAATCCTACTTCTTGGCATTATGGAATGCCACCAAGCTAACAGCTAGCATTGTAAAGACTAGAGTTTTTGTGGATAGAAAATCAGCTACCGGTACACTGAACAGTAAGAATGCTATGTGTGTGTGTGTGTGTGTGTGTGTGTGTGTGTGTGTGTGTGTGTGTGTGTGAGTGTGTGTGTGTGTGTGTGTGTGTGTGTTGTATTTCTACCCTTCTTGAGACATCAACAAGGAAAAGTACTGTCCATATGAGGATTTACGAACAAGTTAGGACCGAAATCACGGTCCTAATACAGAAAACCATTGCATCTACTAGAGAGCCAAATACTAGAGTCCATGAATATTGCTCCAAAGTCAGGATTTTTGGTTGATTTAATGTGCATACAAAAGTAAACATGGACGGGGGCAAAGGCAGTAATATATGATGAAAGAAGCTAAAGAAGGACTTCCCTATTCATCCCCCCAAAAAACCGCCAGGTGAACAGCTGATTTTACGACTTCTGGTGCTGACGTAAGACAACCCGCGTCCCACATGTGACCATAGGAGGAACAAATACACTACGGTACTAAGACTATAGTGGCCATTAACAGTTAGCTTCTACAGTTGTGTTGCCCAAAGTGCGGCACAGGGGCCATCTGTGGTCCGTGACTCCTTTGTCATCGACCTTAAGCACATTACAAAAAAATAAAAATAGAGATCTCATTTCCCTGGTGGTGAAATCTATCAAAATTAGGGTGGTCCTAAAGAGGTAGGCATTTTTCAGAGGTCTCAAGAAGGCAACAAATACAAGCATGTGTGTGTGTGTGTGTGTGTGTGTGTGTGTTCACCAGCACAGAGTCGTTGTTGGTCAGGTCTACAACAGTCGACGCTTCTGATGCCTCGCACGTCAGATCCACCACCTCATCCACACCTGCAACAAACGTCTTGTTGATCGCTGACCACACACGACAACTGACTCGACACCCCATTCATTGCTGATCAGCACTCACTGTCCTCCATGGTGTCCTCCATGGTGTCCGTCACGTCAATCGCCGCAGTGGGCGGAGTCAGGACGGCGGCGGCTCTCGGACTCGTTCTCCTTGCTGCTCCACTGGCTTTTGCCCGTGTGCTGGAACTCCCCCTCCTCCGAGCATTATTAGCACCACTGGGTTTGGCGCGCCTCGTCCTTGGGGTCTTGATGCGCGCACACACACACACACACACACACACACACACACACACACACACACACACACACACACACACACACACACACACAAACACACACACACACACACACACACACACAAACTATTTATGAGGTCATGATTCATTTAATTGGCAAAGAGGCATATATGTACTTTAACAGTGCTAAACAAGTGTTTTATGTAGATTTAAAAACAAATCGTTATTAGTTATTGAGTAACTGTGTGAATACATATAAGATTCTCACCAGGGGTGTCAAACGTACTTTCAAATGTATTTTCTGGACCATAGGGCGCACCGGATTATAAGGCGCACTGCCGATGAGCGGGTCTAGTCAGGTCTATTTTGATACAAAAGGCACACCGGATTATAAGGCGCATTAAAAGGAGTCATATTATAAAAAAAATGTTCTAAATGTAAAAGACTTCCTTGTGGTCTACATAACATGTAATGGTGGTTCTTTGGTCAAAATGTTGCATAGATGATGTTTTACAGAACATCATCAAGCCGCTTTCTGACAGTCGCTTCCGGATGCGCCGTTTTGTGGGCGGTCTTATTTACGTGGCTCACCTTCGACAGCGTCTTCTCCCTGTCATCTTTGTTGTAGCGTGCAAGGACGGGAGTGGAAGAAGTGTCAAAAGATGGAGCTAACTGTTTTAATGACATTCAGACTTTACTTCAATCAATAACGGAGCAGCATCTCCTCATCCGGAAACAACCACACCGGAAATGTGTCCCGTGAAAAACCGTCCGACCGGAACTCTCTAACTAAAGTTCCTTGGGTGAATAATGTAAACTCACTACACCGGTATGTTTTAGCGCTTTCATGGCAAGTTTACTGACAGATATAAGTAAGAACTTTAAACTAATTTATATTAGAAATGGCAACAGCAGAGGATGAATGTCCCATAACAAGAAGATAGAGAAAAAAAAGAAGCTTATCGACTACGGGTCGGCACCGACTACAAAGGCGGAAGCGCGCAAATTTTCAGGATTTATGCAGATCCCAAATACACATCAGCAGGTACCAGAAGGTAAGAAAAGTTGCTTTTGCATAATATTGCGAAACAAAACGCCAGATAATATGTCTTACCTTATACACACACCATAATAATACTCCTATGTTGAAGCACAGTACAATTCATCAAGTGGTGCGGCTTCATAGCTTACCAAAGTCGTACTAAAACATTGATAGATTTTTGAGAACCGTGTGTAAAGTTCTATATTTTCAATGGAACATATAACATTTTGGTGATGTTTACTTGAGTTATATTGCAGTCTACACGTATCTATTATGTGTGACTGCCATCATATCCGTACATTAGGCGCATTACCGTATTTTTCGGACTATAAGTCGCAGTTTTTTTTCATAGTTTGGCCGGGGGTGCGACTTGTACTCAGGAGCGACTTATGTGTGAAATTATTAACACATTACCGTAAAATATCAAATAATATTATTTAGCTCATTCACGTAAGAGACTAGACGTATAAGATTTCATGGGATTTAGCGATTAGGAGTGACAGATTGTTTGGTAAACGTATAGCATGTTCTATATGTTAGTTATTTGAATGACTCTTACCATAATATGTTACGTTAGCATACCAGGCACGTTCTCAATTGGTTATTTATGCCTCATATAACGTACACTTCTGCGATGAGGTGGCGACTTGTCCAGGGTGTAACCCGCCTTCCGCCCGAATGCAGCTGAGATACCCCCCGCGACCCCAAAAGGGACAAGCGGTAGAAAATGGATGGATGGATAACGTACACTTATTCAGTGGAAGTGAAGTGAATTATATTTATATAGCGCTTTTCTCTAGTGACTCAAAGCGCTTTACATAGTGAAACCCAATATCTAAGTTACATTTAAACCAGTGTGGGTGGCACTGGGAGCAGGTGGGTAAAGTGTCTTGCCCAAGGACACAACAGCAGTGACTAGGATGGCGGAAGTGGGGATCGAACCTGCAACCCTCAAGTTGCTGGCACGGCCGCTCTACCAACCGAGCTATATATACCGGTATATATTCTTGGTGTTGGGTTTTATCAAATACATTTCCCCCAAAAATGCGACTTATACTCCAGTGCAACTTATATATGTTTTTTTCCTTCTTTATTATGCATTTTCAGCCAGTGCGACTTATACTCCGGAGCGACTTATACTCCGAAAAATACGGTAGGTTATAAGGCCCACTGTCGAGTTTTGAGAAAATTCAAAGATTTTAAGTGCGCCTTATAGCCCGAAAAATATGGTAAGAATAAAAATCAGCTGAAATATTTCAATGAAAGAAACTGCTGTTCTAAATGTGTCCACTGGGTGTTGCAATAGCAATTCTCTGTATCCGTGCCGGCCCTGCGAAGAGATGGCGACTTGTCCAGGGTGTACCCCGCCTTCCGCCCGATTGTAGCTGAGATAGGCTCCAGTGCCCCCCGCGACCCCAAAAGGGAATAAGCGGTAGAAAATGGATGGATGGATGGATGTATCCGTGCCCCAAGAGCACGCATGACTTCAGAGGATGGGCGGTGTTTAAGCTCGAGGCAATACTTCCGTGTTTGGACACCACGTACTTAGATAGATAGATAGTACTTTATTGATTCCTTCGCTGCTTATTAGCGATAGGATTGTTAAGTTGTTAAAGATGTTGTTGGTAAAAGGGACACATTTTCTGGGCGCACATAAATATGCTAAAATAATATGTATCCCCTTCTAACTTCATGTGTGATTCATGAAATGAGTCCAAATGCACAGGTTTTGTTGTAGATGATGCTACATACGAAAAGAATAAACCACAGGATGTTAGTACATCAGTTGAGGAAAATTAGTAAATTAACTATTCATAACATCTTGTAATTTCATTTTTAAATTAATTTTCATTTAATCTTCTGATAGAATAAAAATCAACACCAGTGGGAGCACTTTAAAACTCTGCCAGACTCAATTCGGCATATTTGACTGACGAACATTATCATCATGTCACGATTTTACCAGTCCGGCCTACTTGGAAATCGATTTTCCTTCATGTGGCACCTGAGCTAAAATGAGTTTGACACTCTTCTACATCACAAAATCATCTATGCCGGCTTTCAACTACCCCAGTTTTCATCCGATTGGAACCGTTTAAGTATCAAAATGTTCGGCTCGGCCAGGAATCGATGGCTTACTAGTTTTTACCCAGATTATCCGGAATTCCTTGTTTTTCGGGACATTTTTCCCATTGAAAATGAATGGTCCAATTTTCAAACTTGCACAATTCCTACATTTCTCGCCGGATTCGAACCGTTCCACTAATCCACACACTCCACTCATCCCGGGCGATTAAAATGACCAATTCCCAAATTTCCAGGAATTCTCAGAATTCCTGTTTTTTAAAGCCCTATTTCCACCCCTTTTTATTTCGGCTTTCTTCTCCTTCTACATTTTTCAATCCATTCCAACCATGTCACCATCAAAACATTCCTCTCAGTTGGGATATCAAAGGTACCTATCTTTCTTTTCGTAAAAATTCCTGTTTATCCCGAAAATCCAGGAATTCCAAAATACCAATTCTCAATTACAAAGTGTCAACATTTCTCGACCGACTCAAAAAATTCTAACACCAACCCATTCACATCATTTAGAACAATTGTGATATTATCTATATTTTTTTTAATTCCCGGTTTTCTGGAAATTCCAAAATGACCTGTTTTACGCAAAGTCCGTTGTGACGTCAGACAGCAAAATGGCGGGGCCCGGGCAGAAGAAACGCTCTAAATTGGCTACATTTTAAAAGAAGGGATTGCAACAGCACTACTTGTAATAATTGCAAGATTGTTACTTCATCAAGAGGAGGACATAAGAGCAATATGCTGAAACAAAGCAGTAATGCTAGCACGTCATCTGTCTCAAATACAACAGGTACTAACTCGACGCCTACGATGATAACACTATTATTTGTTCAATTAAAATGAATACTTTGTAGTTTAGATGAGCAACATATTCTGATTGTATGTACTAACTAGCTCCAGTTCATGTTAAGTTAAGTTTGTGGTCAAAAGCTCGAACTAGTTTGCCATAGTGCTCCTGATTTTCAAGAGGTGAGAATGTTCAATCGTCGTCGGAGAAAAGTCGCATGTTTTCCTGCAACCACATTTTCACTCAGCCATTTCCACTATATAGGTGAAACTCATAAAATTTGAATATCGTGGTAATGTCCATGCATGTCAGCAATTCAACTTCATATGTGAAACTAAAATGTGATATAAATTCTTGCAAAGTGAGATATGTCAAGCCTTTATTATAATCCTGATCATTGATTACAGTTTGTGAAAAGCCCACATTTTTTGAGGCTTTTAATTCAAGGTTTTCATAAGCTGTAAGCCACAATCAACATCATATCAAAATGAGGCTTGATACATCCAAAGTTGCGTGTTATATTCACTTTTTAAATCTAAACAAAACATTCTAATATTTTGAATTCCACCAGTATATTTTCTAGGACAATTAAGAGATTCTTACAAGTTTTAAAAATGAAACTAAATGTTACATTCTTGCGTAATTTCCACTTGTTTCATTTTGTTAAATTCTACAGAAGAATGTTTATTTCTCATTAATTTTCCAAAGTAATTTTTTTCTATGCTACATGTCTTTTAAGACCTCACTGTTAGCTTTTTGAGGTCATGTTAGCTCTAAACTAAACAAAATCGATGATAATCCACCTTTTGTTTTTTTCCCCAAATAGGAATCGATAAGAGAACCGAATCATGAAGCAGTATCGAAAGTAAATTCGGAAACGGAAAAATCGTATAAATTTCCATCCCAACTCACGACTTACTAATCAATTGCTAATTAACTCTTAGCTGGTTACTCTCTGCTGTAACACGGTTCCTGTTAGCCTTCTGTTGAAGTGTACAAAAACGTATTCTTCCCTTTTTCACAATTTTACGTTCAAACTAGCTTAGCGCCTTGGCTAGCATAGCTTGTCCGCTCCTCCTCCATGTGTGACCGCGCTTATCCAGCGAACACACAACGTTAGTTAGAACCAAACCTAGAACTATCGTTTCAATAACATTAGCATTAATGCCAAATTTTGGAACAGTCTGTATTACTTTATTCAACATACTTAAATAATCAATATTTCAACATTTGTCCATCAATTCATGAATCGCCCAGGTTCTAATCGTGATGCCTCAGAGAATACATCATTTTCCCCACCTCTAATAGTCGGTAGGGCTGCACGATTATGGCCAAAATAATAAGTTAGTAATATAGTTTGAGCAGAAATATGTCAAACTAATTACCTACGCACCGCAAAACATTCAAAGTGCAATGTCACATGAACTTCGTTTTTATGTACCAGTAATAACTTAACGTAAAAACACCATGGTGTTTACTTTTTAATATCAACTTAAAACCCAAAGCAGTTTGACCTACAAACAAGCTTTTTTCTTCTCTAACAACACCATGTAGTGTGCACTGCAACAGTTTGGTCAACAAAAATAAACATGAGCCACACCTCTCACATCTAATACACAATTGTAGTGCTTCATTGACAAGTCAGCATGCTGTCACTTTACAGCCTGCTTTTAATTCAATGTGATGACAAAACTTTTTAGGACAAGTAGCCACCATTAAATATTTTTGCAGTAATACAACGCAAGTGGTGTTAGTTATTGGCACACCGACTGCATACTTGTTGCTTCCTGTACCCGCTTTTGATTGGCCAGGACGCAGGCCTTGGCGATTCAATTCGAAAATGCAGGAGAGAAAAAAAACTAAACTCACCGTATTTTCCGGACTATAAGGCGCACTTAAAATCCCTTTTCCCCCCTCAAAACTCGACAGTGCGCCTTATAACCCGGTGCGCCTAATGTACGTAATAACTCTGGTTTTGCTTACCGACCTCAAAGCAATTTCATTTGGTACATGGTGTAATGATAAGTGTGACCAGTAGATGGCAGTCAAACATAAGAGATACGTGTAGACTGGAATATGATGGCAATATGACTCAAGTAAACAACACCAACATTTTATATGTTCCATTGAAAATACAGAACATTACACACGGCGCTCAAAAACCTATCAAAATGTTTTAGTACGACTTTGGTAAGCTATGAAGCCGCACCGCTTGGTGGATTGTACTGTGCTTCAACATACTAGTATTATTATGGTGTGTGTATAAGGTAAGACATATTATCTGGTGTTTTGTTTTGCAATATTATGCAAAAGCAACTTTTCTTACCTTCTGGTACCTGCTAAACTGTATTTGGGATGTGCATAAATCCTGAAAAATTGCGTGTGTCCGCCTTTGTAGTCCGTGACGACACCGTAGTTGATAAGCTTCTTCTTTTTCTCTATCCTCTTGTTATGGGACATTCATCCTCCGCTGTTGCCATTTCTAATATAAAGTAGTGTAAAGTTCTTACTTATATCTGTCAGTAAACTCGCCATGAAAGCACTAAAACATACCGGTGTAGTGAGTTTACATTATTCACCCAAGGAACTTTAGTTATTAGAGAGTTCCGGTCGGACGTTTTTTCACAGGACACATTTCCGGTGTTGTTTCCCGGATGAGGAGATACTGCTCCGTTATTGATTGAAGTAAAGTCTGAATGTCATTAAAACAGTTAGCTCCATCTTTTGACAACAAAGATGACGGGGAGAAGACGCTGCCGAAGGTGAGCCCCGTAAATAAGACTGCCCACAAAATGGCGCATCTGGAAGCGACTTTTTGAAAGTGGCTTGAAGATGATCTGTAAAACATCATCTTTGCAACATTTTGACCAAAGAACCACCATTACATGTTATGTAGACCACAAGGAAGTGTTTTACATTTAGAAAAAATAATAATATGACTCCTTTAATGCGCCCTATAATCCGGTGCGCCTTACATATGAAAAAAGTTTTTTTTTGTTTTTTTTTAAATAGACCATTCATCAGCAGTGCGCCTTATAATCCGGTGCGCCCTATGGTCAAGAAAATGCTGTACGTTATATTACAGTAATCAAAACCGCAATGTCGAATCGTTGTCGATGAATTGTGCAGAAGAGAAGATTGGTACGTTTCGTGGATTATCAGCATTGCTGGTGGTTCTTGAACGTAATATTAAAATACATTTTATTTTTTTAAAACCGACATGGGACAATATATATATATATATTTTTTTTTAAATGAGCTTGCAGCCCGCACTACACTTTAGTGCCTAACCACTCACTTCCACAAACAACATTTAGCCCTATTTACTTTCACTTTGACGACAAGGCAGACAGTTCTTTTTGTCTTTGAGAAACAAGTGAGAGTGAGAATAACTTACAGTGTTGCTCATAGCAGAGACCGCAGCAGGACACACTGAGGAGACAGGAGACATTTTCACACATTAATTAGTAAAGCCAGGCCTTCGTTAACACCAATATCTCACCTCACTTTTCTTTTTGTCAAAGTAGTTTTCATAAGTTGGAGAGCCTTTATCATAAAGCTACACACTAAATGCATGCTAAGCAGGACATACAGTCGTGGTCAAAAGTGTACATACACTTGTAAAGAACATAATGTCATGGCTGTCTTGAGTTTCCAATCATTTCTAGAACTCTTGTTTTTTTGTGATAGAATAATTGGAGCACATACTTGTTGGTCACAAAAAACATTCATGAAGTTTGGTTCTTTTAGGAATTTATTATGGGTCTACTGAAAATGTGAGCAAATGTGCTGGGTCAAAAGTATACATACAGCAATGTTAATATTTGCTTACATGTCCCTTGGCAAGTTTCACTGCAATAAGGAGCTTTTGGTAGCCATCCACAAGCTTCTGCTTGAATTTTTGACCACTCCTCTTGACAAAATTGGTGCAGTTCTTTGTTGGTTTTCTGACATGGACTAGTTTCTTCAGCACTGTCCACACGTTTAGGTCAGGACTTTGGGAAGGCCATTCTAAAACCTTAATTCTTGCCTGATTTAGCCATTCCTTTACCACTTTTGACGTGTGTTTGGGGTCATTGTCCTGTTGGAACACCCAACTGCGCCCAAGACCCAACCTCCGGGCTGATGATATTAGGTTGTCCTGAAGAATTTGGAGGTAATCCTCCTTTTTCATTGTCCCAGTTTTTCTCTATAAAACACCAGTTCCATTGGCAGCAAAACAGACCCAGAGCATAATACTACCACCACCATGCTTGACAGTGGGGATTGTGTTCCTGGGATTAAAGGCCTCACCTTTTCGCCTCCAAACATATTGCTGGGTATTGTGGCCAAACAGCTCAATTTTTGTTTCATCTGACCGCAGAACTTTCCTCCAGAAGGTCTTATCTTTGTCCATGTGATGTCAGTGAATCTTTTTATTTATTGTTTTTACAACGAAGGCTGCGGCCTGACAAGCTCCGCCCCCTGTGGGAGGAGCCACGCTGCTTTTTTAATGTCCAAGTTTCCTTTCACATTGAGTTTTTAACTGAAGCAGCTGACGTTTACAACGTAATGTGTTACTACTACTTCCTGTCGGTGTATTGAATGATTACCAGATGAAACAAAAATTGAGCTGTTTGGCCACAATACCCAGCAATATGTTTGGAGGAGAAAAGGTGAGACCTTTAGTCCCAGGAAAACCTTTCCTACTGTCAAGCATGGTGGTGGTAGTATTATGCTCTGGGCCTGTTTTGCTGCCAATGGAACTGGTGTTTTATAGAGAGAAACTGGGACAATGAAAAAGGAGGATTACCTCCAAATTCTTCAGGACAACCTAATATCATCAGCACGGAGGTTGGATCTCGGGCGCAGTTGGGTGTTCCAACTCGACAATGAGCCCAAACACACGTCAAAAGTGGTAAAGGAATGGCTAAATCAAGCTAGAATTAAGGTTTTAGAATAACCTTCCCAAAGCCCTGACCTAAACATGTGGACAATGCTGAAGAAACAAGTCCATGTCAGAAAAGTATAGACAAGAAGAGTATACGATATCATCATTGCCAAATTTGAACCAAATACAATATTTTAAGTTTTACCAATTTTCTTTTGTTACAGTCAAACTGGTTTTTAAAAGTTTGGATAACTCTGCTCCCCAATTGCTCTGCAAGGCAATTAATTACAAGACTGCAAAGTGGTAACAGATCTACCAACCGAGCAATGTCAAAAGGCAACTGTTGCGTTCCATTCCATCGAACATCTTTTGCCTAGACATCCTTTTCAATAAAAGGACCACAACTATGGAACTCTTTACCTGACACTTTGAAAAGTATACCTGCACTTGTCACTTTCAAAAAACAAACAAAATTGTGGCTAGTTGAGCAACAATCGTGTTCCCATGTTTAGTTTTTACTAATTGTTTTTTATCTAGTCTGCACTTTGTCTGTATTATTTCTATTATCATTATTATCGACTCATTTTTGCCTTATTCTATTTTTTATTTTTCTATTTTAATGATGTTAGATCTGTGTTGTTGTTAGGGACAAGTGTTGTAACACTATGATGCATACATTGGATAACTGTTTAAGATGTCTATGTTTCTTTCTGTATCTGTCCCTATTTCAAATAAACCTAGAAGAAAAAAAAACACATTTAGCTGAACTGCACCAATTTTGTCAAGAGGAGTGGTCAAACATTCCACTACAAGCTTGTGGATGGCTACCAAAAGCTCCTTATTGCAGTGAAACTTGCCAAGGGACATGTAAGCAAATATTACCTTGCTGTATGTATACTTTTGACCCAGCAGATTTGCTCACATTTTCAGTAGACCCATAATAAATTCATAAAAGAACCAAACTTCATGAATGTTTTTTGTGACCAACAAGTACCGGTACCGTATTTTTCGGAGAATAAGTCGCTCCGGAGTATAAGTCGCATCGGTCGAAAATGCATAATAAAGAAGGAAAAAAAACATATACAAGTCACACTGGAGTATAAGTCGCATTTTCTGGGGACATTTATTTGATAAAAGCCAACACCAAGAATAGACATTTGAAAGGCAATTTAAAATAAATAAAGAATAATGAACAACAGGCTGAATAAGTGTACGTTATATGAGGCATAAATAACCAACTGAGAACGTGCCTGGTATGTTAACGTAACATATTATGGTAAGAGTCATTCAAATAACTATAACATATAGAACATGCTATACGTTTACCAAACAATCTGTCACTCCTAATCGCTAAATCCCATGAAATCTTATACGTCTAGTCTCTTACGTGAATGAGCTAAATAATATTATTTGATATTTTACGGTAATGTGTTAATAATTTCACACATAAGTCGCTCCTGAGTATAAGTCGCACTATGAAAAAAACTGCGACTTATAGTCCGAAAAATACGGTATGTGCTCCAATCACTCTCTAACAGTGGTTCTTAACCTTGTTGGAGGTACCCAACCCCACCAGTTTCATATGCGCATTCACCGAACCCTTCTTTAGTGAAAAATAAAATGTTTTTTTTTTTTTTTCAAATTTAAGACAAAGTTATATGTTTTTGGTAACACTTTAGTATGGGGAACATATTCTAAGTAACAAAGACTTAATTTTGAGTTTTTTGGACACTAGGGGAGCATATTCTAAGTAACAAAGACTTAATTTAGAGTTATTTGGTTAGGGTTAGAGGGTTAGGGCCAGGGTTAGAGGGTTACCCAGGGTTAGAGGGTTAGAGTTATAATAAGGCCATGCCGAATGTACCAAATAATGACTAGTTAAGAGCCAATATGTTACTAATTTGCATGTTAATAAGCAACTAATTAATGGTGAATATGTTCCCCATACTAAAGTGTTACCATGTTTTTTACTGGTGCACAAAATGAACCGTGCATGAACATCACCTTGTTCAAACAACAAAACCAACACAGTGCATAAACTCACAACAAATTACACACCTGCAAATCAGTCTGACTTCTGCTGTTGCCGTATCCGTAATACGCCGATAGGGATAAGTTTTTATTTACACGATGAGTCGGGTGTGTCTTGACCTCCGCCGAACCCCTGGGGTTTGATCGAACCCAGGTTAAGAACCACTGCTCCATCACAAAAAAATAAGAGTTGTAGAAATGATTGGAAACTAGTGATGGGTCCGGCAACACCGATGCATCGGCGTATGCGTCGAGCTCATAGAGCAAAACACTGTGTCGGTGCGCGTACCGCTTTTAGAAAGTCACGTGACCGATCATGAGCTGTTTCGGTCACGTGACCGACCCACGAACTGTGTCGCACTGACGCCTCTTCTGTGCCCTGTGAGCGGGTCTTTTCTACAGCCGGAGAAATAATAACTAAGAAGAGAAATCGTCTAAAATGTAATACGTTGGAAAAACTGTTTTTTTTAAATAAAAATGTGTAAAAAAAAAATAAAAATCCCAGTCCACAAGCATTCACAACACGCTCTCTTAGATTTCCATGTTATGATACATGGTCACATTATTTATTGACTGTATCTAAAAAAGATAAAAATATATTTTTATTTAAATGAAAATATTAAATAATCCGAAATGAAATACAATGACTTGGTTTATATTATTGTGTATACTAGGTCAGGGGTCGGGAACCTTTTTGGTTGAGAAAGCCATGAAAGCCAAATATTTTAAAATGTATTTCCATGAGAGTCATATAATATTTTTTAACACTGAATACAACTAAATGCGTGCATTTTTAAGTAAGACCAACATTTTTAGACTATAATAAGTCTCTTTTTCTTTTTAATAACATTGTTATTCTGAAGCTAACCAATAACAAATAAAATACTTGTTACCATTAACTTCTTGAACAGGTGCGGTAGAAAACAGATGGATGGATTAAAATGCATGAGAATGTTTTATATTTTGAACGTTATTTTTAACACTGTGATTACCAGCGGAATTATTCCTTACTTATGTTAAGCAATGTCAGCTAAGATTTATCTGAGAGCCAGATGCAGTCATCAAAAGAGCCACATCTGGCTCGAGAGCCATAGGTTCCCTACCCCTGTACTAGGTCATAAAATCAGTGTCAGTTGAGTCGGTCCATAGGTTGCCTGAAGGGATTTTTAATGTCCAGAGATGTCAGTATTTAGTGACACAGTATCGACACAGTATCAATACAGTTTTGCAAAGTGTCGAAACGCTTCATGACGCCTCATCAACCCATCACTATTGGAAACTCAAGACAGCCATGACATTATGTTCTTTACAAGTGTATGTAAACTTTTGACCACTACTGTATGTCTGTTTTAAGAAACAGGTTTATTGTTATTCTGTTAGGTTAATTTAGGAATGTATTTGTCTGTTTATTTTTTTTTTTTACTTTGCACAAAAACATTGATCATTGAACAATTGCATTACTACCAACTTGTATTTTCCCAAAACCTGCACATCCAACAGTATAAAACTATGTTTGTGTGGATTGTCAGCCATTAGGGCATAGAATCCAAGGTTTCATTAATGCAAATTGACTCTTCCGAATAGTGGTGCAGCTGTAATGTTTGCACATATAAATGATTCCCGGGAGCGGCCACCGCTGCTGCCCACTGCTCCCCTCACCTCCCAGGGGGTGATCAAGGGTGATGGGTCAAATGCAGAGAATAATCTCACCACACCTAGTGGGTGAATGACAATCATTGAAACTGAGGTGGAGCAGCCCTGCAAGGTGTCCCTTTTTAGGGGGAGTTATAGCAAGCCCTGTCATTAGCATGAAGCTAACACATATTCCTACTATAGACGGTCGCAGCGGTTCGACGCCAACTGATCGGAGATCGACTTTTACTGAACTTGAATCTTGTTGTTCGAGTCGCTGGGAGGGAAAAGACAACTTTCAAATCGCAAAAGTTAGCACTTAGCCGCCATTGCTTACCATTAGCGCTTCCTCTCTCCTTGGTCAAAATTGGCTAACCCTCCGTGCTCTCTCTCTTCGGCTACTTGGCGACTGTCTGGTTTAATTCGACTATTAAACGCAGACAGTCCGACATTAAAATTCCAAATATATTAACTTAGCGGTGTACTCTCCGGCGCTACAGCTAGCAGGTAATGCTTCTGTTAGCAACATCCGGGTACCTGTGTGTCGGTCTTCTCCTTCTTCTTCTTCTTTTGATTTTTATGGCGGTTGGCAAGCAACCTTGTGGTGTGCATTACCGCCACCTACTGTAATGGAGTGTGGACCGAGGTGGATCCCTACTCCAATGTTTTTCAACCACTGTGCCGCGGCACACTAGCGTGCCGTGAGATACAGTCTGGTGTGCCGTGGGGGATTATCTAATTTCACCTATTTGGGTTAAAAATATTTTTTTTGCAAACCAGTAATTATAGTCTGCAAATGATGTGTTGTTGTTGAGTGTCGGTGGTAGGTGGTAGCCGGTAGCTAATTGCTTTGTAGATGTCGGGAACAGCGGGAGGCAGTGTGCAGGTAAAAAGGTATCTAATGCTTAAACCAAAAATAAACAAAAGGTTAGTGCCCCTAAGAAAAGGTATTGAAGCTTAGGGATGGCTATGCAGAACAAAACTAAAACTGAACTGGATGCAAAGTAAACAAAAACAGAATGCTGGACAACAGCAAAGACTTACTGTGGCGCAAAGACGGCGTCCACAAAGTACATCCGAACATGACATGACAGTCAACAATGTCCCCACAATGAAGGATAAAAACAACCAAAATCTTCTTGATTGCTAAAACAAAGTAGATGCGGTAAATATAGCTGAAAGGTAAAACATGAAACTGCTACAGGAAAATACCAAAAAAAGAGAAAAAGCCATTAAAATAGGAGCGCAAGACAAAAACTACAACCATACACACAGGAAAACAGCAATAAACTCCAAATAAGTCAGGGCGTGATGTGACAGGTGGTGAAAGTACACCTACTTTGAGACAAGAGCTATAGTGATGCATGTTTGGTTATGGTTTAAAGTCATATCCAACAATTGCGACATTTTACTGTCAACTGAGTTTCGTTTTTTAATGACGTCTGCTGGTGGTGTGCCTTCGGATTTATTCAACGCAAAAAATGTGCCTTGACTCAAAAAAGGTTGAAAAACACCGCCTTACTCTATATTCTTTTATTCAACCCAGTGTTTTTTAAAAATGTGTATATTGCTTTATAACCTATGTGTTCTGAGTGCAATCCTAATATATCTTCCACTGCTAACCTAATATTGTCTTTCGCTAACTTACTTTCCAGTATTTCCCTTTCTCTATTATATTTCCTACAATGTATTAAAACACTTTCTCTCTGTTGGCAAGAATCACACAGTCCTGTAGTATGTTTCCTTATCAATTTTAATGAACTATTTAGATATGTATGTCCTAATCTCATTTAATACCATGTTTCCTTGTGGGATAACAGCTGCTGCTCCTACCTTATTATTTATAGTATTTGATGCATCTGTGTACGCCAGTGACGTGCGGTGAGGTTGATGGCTGGTGAGGCACTGACTTCATCACAGTCAGATTTACAAACATATGAACCCTAAAGAGTATCTTATTCACCATTTGATTGGCAGCAGTTAACGGGTTATGTTTAAAAGCTCATACCAGCATTCTTCCCTGCTTGGCACTCAGCATCAAGGCTTGGAATTGGGGGTTAAATCACCAAAAATTATTCCCGGGCGCTGCGCCGCTGCTGCCCACTGCTCCCCTCACCTCCCAGGGGGTGAAGAAGAGGATGGGTCAAATGCAGAGGACAAATTTCACCACACCTAGTGTGTGTGTGACAATCATTGGTACTTTAACTTAACTTTAACTTTACACATACAAATTGTAACACATAAAAAAGCACAGTTAATTTAAAAAAACTTATTATGGTCTTACCTTTACTTATAAGTGCGGGAGCAGTGGTGTTCGTGTTGGTTGTTGTGAATGAATGAAATATGAAATCCGTGCTGCAGTCTGCAGGTGTACCTAATGTTGTGTCCCTGCAGTCATTCACGGCTCCTCCGGCAAGAGCATTGTTGTTTTTGCACTTTTTGGCTTCTTGTTAAGTGACTTTTTTTGGGTGGATTCGGTCTTGTACGTGGAGGGTTTGGGTGTGGGCTTTGGTTGGTGTGGCGCTCCCGTCGGGGGGTGCACTCTGTGCGGGGGTGCATTAAGGACGGGATTACTGCGAGCCTCACACAGTGCGTCTTCGCAGCAGTTTTATGATTGCTCAGCACAAGAAATACGTTACACACATACAGTTGTTGACAAAATACACTGTACATTATATACCTCAGCTAACTATCCATCCATCCATCCATTTTCTACCGCTTGTCCCTTTTTGGGGTCGCGGGGGGTCGCTGGAGCCTATCTCAGCTGCAGTCGGGCGGTAGGCGGGGTACAACCTGGACAAGTCGCCACCTCATCACAGCCCTCAGCTAACTAAACTATGGAAATGTATAATATAATTCATATAGCAATACGGTCTCACTGCAGAGCAGGCCAGCAGTTAGCCGAGTCCGCAATCCATGTTGAGGCACAACTGAGTGACGTGCCTCAACTGGCTGCTGATCACCGCACCGTCTCTTCTCAGTATTTGAACGGCAAATGTGAAAATTCAGCGATTTTGAATAAAAATAATCGAAAACTGGTGAAGTTAAATGGAAAATAACTTTATAGTATAATCACTGAATACATATAACAATTTAATTAATTTGTTTTCTTTTTACATTTTTTTTCTTTCCATGATGGCAGGTGAGGCCCCGCCTCACCTTGCTCGAGTGACCGCACGTCACTGGTCTACACCATGATGTTGTCTAAAAACGTTTCCTCAATCCATTGTTCTATCTGGTAACTATTTAAATTTCTATTCTTTAGTAATTGCATGTTTACATTTGGGTTTTCATACATCCACGGTGGTATTGCAGGGATTGGTACTGTAGGGCTAACTTTAATATTATCAATTTGAGCTTTATTACATATGTCTCCTATTATCCACCCCAAACTATTCATTTTTTTCTTCTCTTTTTCTTGGCAGTTTAGTAGCACTTGATGGGTTGGATGTCCTTGCTTGGACCCTTTTAAGTTTGCCCAATAAACTGCTGACAGTTGATCTCTCCTCATATCTAAAGGTTTTTCATTCATCTCTACTTGTAATGTTGCAACTGGGGTTGATTTTGTAGCCCCACAACATAACCTTAAAGGCTGTGATTGGATCCTGTCTATTTTCCCAAGTAATGTTTTTGAAGCAGATTGATAAATAATGCATCCATAATCAATAACAGATTGGATTAAAGTGATGTATATTGCTTTCAATGTCTGCCTATCAGCCCCCCAATCTTTACCTCTCATTATATTTAACACCTTTTTACTTTTCTCCTCTATTTTGCTGATGTGGGTTGACCAGTTAATATTTTTATCAAACCATTTACCCAAATATTTAAATACTTGTACCTCTTGTATATTTTCTCCATAGAGTTTAATTTGGACCTTTTTTTGCACTTTCCTCTTTGTAAAATGTATGACTTTTGTCTTTCCAACAGAGAATCTTAAACCCCAAGCCGTTCCCCATTCTTGAACATTATTTACCGCTTTTTGAATCTTCTTTTCTATATGATTAGTATTTCTACCTCTCTTCCACATCACTCCATCATCAGCAAACAGTGCCACATCCACTAACCCTTCCACTTCCCTAAAAACTTCATTAATCATTATTGAAAATAATACTGGACTTATTATACTCCCTTGCGGGGTCCCATTTTCCACTTCATATACTATGCTGTATTCATTCTCTATTTTTACTAATATTGTTCTACTTGTTAAGAAGTCTTTTATCTATCTATACATTTTCCCTCCAATCCCAATTTTATTTAGTTTCATCAGCAACCCCTGTTTCCACAACATATCATAAGCTTTCTCTATATCAAAAAATACTGCAATTATACTTTATTTATTTATTTGTCCCTTTCTAATTTCCTCTTCCAGCTGCACTGCTGGGTCGTTTGTGTTTCTTGCTTTGCGAAATCCACTTTGGTAGTTTTTTATTATTTCTTTTGACTCTAAATAATATACTAGTCTTTCATTCATCATTTTTTCCATTACTTTGCCCAAATTTGAGGTCAATGCTATTGGCCTATAATTACCTGCCTCTTCCGGGTATTTCCCTGGTTTGCATATTGGAATTATTACAGCTTATTTCCACTCTGCTGGTAATTTTCCTTCTTCATATATCCTATTATATCATTTCAAGACCTCTTCTTTGCCAATGCTACTTAAGATTTTGATCATCTGATAACTCACCTGGTCTTTTCTTGGTGTTGTATTTTTAACCTTTTTCAATATTTGAACCATTTCATTCAAAGAAAATGTCATATCTATAGTGTTGGTTAAACTATTATCATTGTCTTCCATCATTTCCCCAATATGTAAACTAATTGTTTCTTCTCTCTTTTGTTTTTCTACATTTCTGAAATTATCATTACTGTGCACTTTAACAAATGTCTTTGCTAAAAGTTCTGCTTTTTCTTAATTTTCTACCACACACCGTGTCCCATCTTTCATCACATGATTTTTATGTTCATTTCTGATCCCTGACATTTTCTTGATCATTCCCCACACTTGGCCTAAAGGAGTAGTTCTATTTAATGATTCACAAAACGTTCTCCAATAGTGTTTTCTTGTCTTTTTAATACCGTACCTTACTTTAGCTTGGTGCCTTTTATATTGGATCATATCTTGGAAATGATGTGTTCTTCTCAGTGACGTGCGGTGAGGTTCATGGCTGGTGAGGCACTGACTTCATCACAGTCAGATTTACAAACATATGAACCCTAAAGAGTATCTTATTCATCATTTGATTGGCAGCAGTTAACGGGTTATGTTTAAAAGCTCATACCAGCATTCTTCCCTGCTTGGCACTCAGCATCAAGGGTTGGAATTGGGGGTTAAATCACCAAAAATGATTTGCGGGTGCGGCGCCGCTGCTGCCCACTGCTCCCCTCACCTCCCAGGGGGTGATCAAGGGGATGGGTCAAATGCAGAGGACAAATTTCATTACACCTAGTGTGTGTATGACAATCATTGGTACTTTAACTTAACTTTAACTTTACACATACAAACTGTAGCACACAAAAAAGCACATTTATTTAAAAAAAACGTTATTATGGTCTTACCTTTACTTATAAATGAAGTCCATGCGCCGCTGTTGTGCCGGATTAATGCACCCCCTGACGGGAGTGTTATATCAACTAAAGCCCTCACTTAAACTTTCCACGTGCAAGATTGAATCTATTTAAAAAAGTGTAACCGAGGGTTTATAAATGTCGCCTGTACTGTATGAAACTACAAAATAACAAACACGGAGGCTCCAGTTTATACGAGGACCACTTTATTTACCTTCTTTCAAAAACCTCCGCTCCACTCCAACGTGTCATCACTTCCGCTCTTAGCGCCTTCAAAATAAGAGCTCAAGGCATATACTGTATAACAGCGCATAACAGGAACTTAACATCACAAAGAGGAAAGCCCATAAAAATTGGTTACAAAAGTTATTTAATAAGAAGCCAAAAAGTGCAAAAACAATAATGTTCGTGTTGGAGGAGTTGTGAATTAGGTACACCTGCAGTCTGCAGGTGTACCTAATGTTGTGGCCCTGCAGTCATTCACAACTCCTTGCACGTGGAAAGTTTAAGTGTGGGCTTTAGTTGATATACCACTCCCGTGTTATATCAACGGCGGGGGTGCAGGAGGCGGGATTACTGCGAGCCTCAGCCAGTGCGTCTTTTGCAGCCGTTTTATGATCGCTCAGCACAAGAAATACTTACACACATACAGTTGTTGACAAAATACACTGTACATTATATACCTCAGCTAACTAAACTATGGAAATGTATAATATAGTTCATATAGCAATACTGTCTCACTGCACAGCAGGCCAGCAGTTAGCCGAGTCCGCAATCCATGTTGAGGCACAACGCAGTGACGTGCCTCAACTGGTTGCTGTTCACCGCACCATCTCTTCTCAGTATTTGAACGGCAAATGTAAAAATTCAGCGATTTTAAATACAAATAATCTAAAACTGGTGAAGTTAAATGGAAAATAACTTCATAATATAATCACTGGATACATATAACAATTTAATACAAAATTTTTCTTTTTACATTTTTTTTCTTTCCATGATGGCAGGTGAGGCCCCGCCTCACCTGCCTCTAGTGACTGCACGTCACTGGTTCTTCTCAATATTCTAAATGCTCTATTCTGTTCTTTTATTGCGTCTGTGCACGCTTGTGTCCACGGCCACGGCACTATCTTCCTTCTTTTCCCTATACTACTCCTTGGTATGCTCTTTTTGGCAGGTAATAGACTGGTGCCACATAGTAAATACAAGTGCAGTCCAGGGAATAGACTGGTGCCACATAGTAAATACAGGTGCAGTCCAGGTAATAACTGGTGCCACATAGTAAATGCAAGTCAAGTCCAGGTAATGGACTGGTGCCACAGAGTAGATACAAGTCAAGTCCAGGTAATAGACTGGTGCCACATAGTAGATACAAGTCAAATCCAGGTAATAGACTGGTGCCACATAGTAAATACAAGTGCAGTCCAGGTAATAGACTGGTGCCACATAGTAAATACATGTATCTACTATGTGGCACCAGTCTATTACCTGGACTGCACCATGGGGCCCTAAGCAAAATTTGATTTTGGGGCCCTCTATTTCTGCCAATAATATTGATTGTTGATCATTCACACACCTACTATAAACTCATTGCGGCTCTGGCAGTGTTGTTTACATGATCCTATTGTCAGCCTGGCATGTCTTTACAAATGACATGTCATTTATAAAGATATGGGGGTGGCCCAGTTAAGAACATAAATAATACCAATGAATGAACGAATGATGTCCAGATTGCCACATATGGTTCCTAATCTTAAAATGTAGAAAACATTCAGCTACAAGAGTGGCCTGGGGTTGAACAGTCCAAGTGATAAAGCTTTGTATTTACAGTAAAAGTGTCATCTTGTCTCATCAGTCTTGTACTTATTAGTCTTTAATTACTAGTTTATATTTTTAGTTAATTGTTCATATTTAATGTTTACTTTGTACAAAGAGAGCGCAGTCTACTGAAGTTAAATTCATCAATAGTTTTCCCCTTTGAAAGACGCAAGGCAAATTCCTTCCATTTCACCATGTTGCTACAATGATCTTCACTGTTTTCATGCTGTTTCAGCAGTGCACCTATGTTGACCCAATCCCGCTGTCCCTCGGCTGCCAGTTTTAAGGACTTTTTGGAAAATAATTTGCAGCAAAAGCAATAGACTGCATCTTTACTTCTTGAATAAGTCAGCCAGCTACGCTTGACTTTTTCCCCATTGACTAGCTGTCTGTAGGTATAATGATAATGAAAACTTCGGCCATCATGCCGTTTGGGGAATGAAAAGTTCTCCTTAATAGACAGTGGTCCTCTGATCACCTGCTCAGTCCTGTCTGAATCTGAGAGGAAAGATATGGCGTCACATTAGTGCCAAAAATCCGAGCGCATAAAAACTGTTATCGCGCGCTGATTCTCCACTTCGTGCGCGTGCGACACCCTTTTGCGCGCGCGTGGTGTCTTTTTGCGCGCGCGCGGTGCCTTTCTGCGCGCGCGCCGTCTCGCTCTGTGCGCTCTCTGTGTACTCCTGGCATCTCTCCTCGCGCTGTCATGTTTCTTTTTGGTACTTTGGGGACAGGTATGCTTAGACGGCCCCTCCATTCTGATTGGCTCTTAGCATTTTTCATAAGACCAATCATTCTCCAGCGTAGCAACGTTGTAGCCATCTTACCTCGGACAGCTAGCCTCAATCATTACATTGATGTCAAAGCAAGTTATGGTAATTTAATTAGTACATGTACCAATTAAATTACCATAACTTGCTCGATTTTCGACCAATTTACAAACGGTTTGCCTTGTTACAAATCTTATTACATGTAGATATGACATAGGATGCTGCACCTGTTGAAATCACCTCTTTCGCTATATAAAAAAATGACTTAATTGTGCAACATAGTTGTGTAGGGTCAGTGTTAGTCAGTTCTCTGATTATTTTAAACTGTTTCAGAATACATCATTAAAAGGCTATTTTTAACATTTTAAAAACAAAATTCAAAGTTTATTTCATTAATTTTATGGCTGAATCAAAAGAAATTCCATAAATTAGAAAACAAATGTTCAAGAAGAAGTGAAAACTTTGCGCCTATAACAATCTTGATACATATTGACGATGACCCGCCCTGCTATACTTCTGATTACCTCTGAGCATTTTTCGCCTGGCCAATCAGAAAGAAGGGGCCGGCTAAGCATACCCACCCCCAAAGTGCCAAAACGAAACATGCCAGCGCACAGACCGAGACGGCACGAGCGCAAAAAGGCACCACGCGCGCGCAAATGGGTGTCGCGCGCGCGCACAAAGTGGAGAATCAGCGCGCGATAACAGTTTTTATGCGCTTGGATTTTTGGCACTAATGTGACGCCATAGCAGGCGGCAAACGTCACAGGTGCAGCAGAGGCAGCTTTACATTTAAAGAGAGGCAGGAAGAATCACTAAGCCTAGATCAGCAGCAGCACTCTGTTGACCTAAAATTGTGTTTTTGTACAATAATATATCTTTGATCATTTAGAAATCATCAGTCAGACTCGTACATGCAAAAAATAAAAAATAAGAATTTTTTGTTAATTCCTTTGGGGGCCCCCTGGTGGCCGCGGGGCCCTAAGCAAGCGCTTAGTACGCTTATGCCTTGGGCCGGCTCTGGTCCAGGTAATAGACTGGTGCCACATAGTAGATACAAGTCAAGTCCAAGTAATAGACTGGTGCCACACAGTAAATACAAGTCAAGTCCAGGTAATAGACTGGTGCCACATAGTAGATACAAGTCAAGTCCAGGTAATAGACTGGTGCCACATAGTAAATACAAGTGCAGTCCAGGGAATAGACTGGTGCCACATAGTAAATACAGGTGCAGTCCAGGTAATAACTGGTGCCACATAGTAAATGCAAGTCAAGTCCAGGTAATGGACTGGTGCCACAGAGTAGATACAAGTCAAGTCCAGGTAATAGACTGGTGCCACATAGTAGATACAAGTCAAGTCCAAGTAATAGACTGGTGCCACATAGTAGATACAAGTCAAGTCCAGGTAATAGACTGGTGCCACATAGTGAATACAAGTGCAGTCCAGGTAATAGACTGGTGCCGCATAGTAAATACAGGTGCAGTCCAGGTAATAGACTGGTGCCACATAGTAAATACAAGTCAAGTCCAAGTAATAGACTGGTGCCACATAGTAAATACAAGTCAAGTCCAGGTAATAGACTGGTGCCACATAGTAGATACAAGTCAAGTCCAGGTCGTAGACGTGACCCTAATGACCAGTGAGACAAGTACTTGTCTGTGTCTCCCAGGTGGACCTGTCCAGTCTGTATGGACTCCTACTCAGAGGTGAGACTGGGACACAGGTGCAGGCTCACCTGTGTGCATCTTTAACCTTTGCGGTCCTCACAGATGGTGGACAGCGGCCGCTTGGTGGTCTCTACAAAGTGCGGACATGTCTTCTGCAGCCAGTGCATCCGAGACGCTCTGTCCAGGTCTCACACGTGTCCCACTTGTCGCAAACGCCTCACCCCCCGCCAGTACCACACCCTCTACATTTGATGTTGTGTCTCTCTTGTGTGTCTCTCTTGTGTGTTCAATGTGCAGGAATAGAAATAAACAATTCATTACTCAAGTCTTTTCCAAGTTGTCATCTTGTCTTTCTCAAAACAAGGACATTGACTGTAGGCACTAGCTTGATAAGTAGTTCGCCAGCTGAAAAAAACGATATATATATTGTGGAAGTCTGGTTCCACCAGGTTCTTCTGACCACCAACCACGGACATGACAGCAGTGTTCAGGGTTTTGAACAAGGTTTTATTTTCAGTCTTTTCGTGCTTTTCAGCAAATGTCTTTCTCGTCCGTCTCGCTCTCGCTCTCGCTCGTGCTCCACCTCCTCTCTTCTTCCCGACTGCTGCTTTTAACAGAGCGACAGGTGATCAGACAAACACACTCAGCTGTGTCATCCACTCACCTGTCGCTAATCTCGAAGCCGGTCCCGACACGTCCCGCCTCGCTGCAGGTCCGCAGGCCACGCCCCTCACACACACACACATATATATATATATATATATATATATATATATATATATATATATATATATATATATATATATATATATATATACACACACAGTTGTGCTCATAAGTTTACATACCTTGGGAGAATTTATGTTTTCTTGGCCATTCTTCAGAGGATATGAATGATAACACAAAAACTTTTCTTCCACTCATGCTTAATGGTTGTGTGAAGCTATTTATTGGCCAACAACTGTGTTTACTCTTTTGTATATCAAAAGGACAAAAGAAAGTACCCAAATGACCCTGATTAAAGGTTTACATACCCCAGTGACTTTGATCTGATAACATGCACAAAAGTTGACACAAACAGGTTTGAATGGCTAATCAAGGTTCCAATCCTCACCTGTGACCTGTTTGTTTGTAATTAATGTGTGTGTATAAAAGGTCAGTGAGTTTCTGGGCTTCTGACAGACCATTGCATCTTTCATCCAGTGCTGCACAGATGTTTCTGGATTCTGAGTCATGGGGAAGGCAAAATAATTGTCAAAGGATCTGCAAGAAAAGGTAATTGAACTGCATAAAACAGGAAAGGGGTATAAAAAGATATCCAAGGAATTGAGAATGCCAATCAGCAGTGTTCAAACGCTGATTAAGAAGTGGAAAATGAGGGATTCAGGTAGACCAGCAAAGATTTCAGCCACAACTGCCAGGAAAATTGTTTGAGATGCAAAGAAAAATCCACAAATAACTTCAGCTGAAATACAGGACTCTCTGAAAAATTGTGGTGTGGCTGTTTCAAGATGCACAATAAGGAGGCACTTGAAGAAAAATGGGCTGCATGGTCGAGTCGCCAGAGGAAAGCCATCACTCCAAACTACTTTGTTCCAGAAGTTTTGAGGCTTGTCTCTGTGCTGTTTATATTTACGTAATTACTTATGCAACACCACCAACAGACTAAATTATTGATATTTAAGCGTGGAAACACTTTGTATTCACTTCCTAATAACCGAATGACTACTTTTAACAAAATGCATTATTTGGGAATGTTATGAAATTATTTAATACCTTCATTTAACTACGATTCTGCGACTTTGTCACGGGATCCCGGAAAAACCTGATTGGAAAACGCTTAGTCATGGTTTGGCATTTCATTGGTCCGTCTGGGCGGGACTTAACATTTCAGCCAATCAAGTGCCGTGTACTCTCGACGGTGACGCCCATCACGGAAGTAGAATTCAAGTGGGCTTTAAAGGCTGCGTCACAAAGTCAGAACTTTTGGTGGTAGTGGGGGCCCTTAGGGAGATTTTAGGGTGTGTCCGTTCACTTTTGTCTAAAAGCGGCAGATTGGTGGAGCTCAGTGCATACTTAAATGATTTGGCTAGAGCGCCCGCGCCGGTGACCTTTGGGGTCGCCACAGCAGCTGGTCCAATATGGCCACCACCTGAACACGCTTTTGCTTCTACATTTGAACCAGATGAGCTACAAATACAAACTTGGTGTCTATTTCATGTTTTTTGACAATTAGAAATATGATGGAAAAATCATCTTTATGATTGGGTGTGTCTGGACACCTAATTAGCATATTTCCAAGATGGCGGCTATGTAAAAATTAGGTGTACTTTAACTTTTGATACTTTTGGGAAACTATTTTAGGTTTTTTGAGCATCAGAAACATACTGGAATGATCAGATTTATGATCATTTATTCATTAGAGCACTTTAATTTCCATATAAACAACACAGCCATTATCTACCAAAATGTATTGCGCATACAAACCTTGTTTCCATATGAGCTGGGAAATTGTGTTAGATGTAAATATAAACAGAATACAATGATTTGCAAATCATTTTCAACCCATGTTCAGTGGAATGCACTAGAAAGATTAGATATTTGATGTTCAAACTCATAAACTTAATTTTTTTTTTGCAAATAATAATTAACTTAGAATTTCATGGCTGCAACACGTGCCAAAGTAGTTGGGAAAGGGCATGTTCACCACTGTGTTACATGGCCTTTCCTTTTAACAACACTCAGTAAATGTTTGGGAACTGAGGAGACACATTTTTTTAAGCTTCTCAGGTGGAATTTTTTCCCATTCTTGCTTGATGTACAGCTTAAGTTGTTCAACAGTCCGGGGGTCTCCGTTGCGGTATTTTAGGCTTCATAATGCGCCACACATTTTCAATGGGAGACAGGTCTGGACTACAGGCAGGCCAGTCTAGTACCCGCACTTTTTTACTATGAAGCCACGTTGATGCAACACGTGGCTTGGCATTGTCTTGCTGAAATAAGCAGGGGCGTCCATGGGAACGTTGCTTGGATGGCAACATATGTTGCTCCAAAACCTGTATGTACCTTTCAGCATTAATGGTGCCTTCACAGATGTGTAAGTTACCCATGTCTTGGGCACTAATACACCCCCATACCATCACAGATGCTGGCTTTTCCACTTTGCGCCTATAACAATCCGGATGGTTCTTTTCCTCTTTGGTCCGGAGGACACGACGTCCACAGTTTCCAAAAACAATTTGAAATGTGGACTCGTCAGACCACAGAACACTTTTCCACTTTTTATCAGTTCATCTTAGATGAGCTCAGGCCCAGCGAAGCCAACGGCGTTTCTGGGTGTTGTTGATAAACGGTTTTTGCCTTGCATAGGAGAGTTTTAACTTGCACTTACAGATGTAGCGACCAACTGTAGTTACTGACAGTGGGTTTCTGAAGTGTTCCTGAGCCTATGTGGTGATATCCTTTACACACTGATGTTGCTTGTTGATGCAGTACTGCCTGAGGGATCAAAGGTCACGGGCTTAGCTGCTTACGTGCAGTGATTTCTCCAGATTCTCTGAACCCTTTGATGATATTACGGACCGTAGATGGTGAAATCCCTAATTTCCTTGCAATAGCTGGTTGAGAAAGGTTTTTCTTAAACTGTTCAAAAATTTGCTCACGCATTTGTTGACAAAGTGGTGACCCTCGCCCCATCCTTGTTTGTGAATGACTGAGCATTTCATGGAATCTACTTTTATACCCAATCATGGCACCCACCTGTTCCCAATTTGCCTGTTCACCTGTGGGATGTTCCAAATAAGTGTTTGATGAGCATTCCTCAACTTTATCAGTCTTTATTGCCACCTTTCCCAACTTCTTTGTCACGTGTTGCTGGCATCAAATTCTAAAGTTAATGATTATTTGCAAAAAAAAAAAAGTTTATCAGTTTAAACATCAAATATGTTGTCTTTGTAGCATATTCAACTGAATATGGGTTGAAAATGATTTGCAAATAATTGTATTCCGTTTATATTGGGACGGCGTGGCGCAGTGGGAGAATGGCCGTGCGCGACTCGAGGGTCCCTGGTTCAATCCCAACCTAGTACCAACCTCGTCATGTCCGTTGTGTCCTGAGCAAGACACTTCACCCATGCTCCTGATGGGTGCTGGTTAGCGCCTTGCATGGCAGCTCCCTCCATCAGTGTGTGAATGTGTGTGTGAATGGGTAAATGTGGAAGTAGTGTCAAAGCGCTTTGAGTACCTTGAAGGTAGAAAAGCGCTATACAAGTACAACCCATTTATCATTTATATTTACAGGTAAAAGCCAGTAAATTAGAATATTTTGAAAAACTTGATTTATTTCAGTAGTTGCATTCAAAAGGTGTAACTAGTACATTATATTTATTCATTGCACACAGACTGATGCATTCAAATGTTTATTTCATTTAATTTTGATGATTTGACTGATGGTGGAAACTTTACACTAGACTTCAGGCAACGTGGATCCTGTGCCTCTCCTGTCTTCCTCCAGACTCTGGGACCTCGATTTCCAAAGAAAATGCAAAATTTGCATGGTTGGGTGATGGTTTGGGGTGCCATGTCATCTGCTGGTGTCGGTCCACTCTGTTTCCTGAGATCCAGGGTCAACGCAGCCGTCTACCAGCAAGTTTTAGAGCACTTCATGCTTCCTGCTGCTGACCTGCTCTATGGAGATGGAGATTTCAAGTTCCAACAGGACTTGGCGCCTGCACACAGCGCAAAATCTACCCGTGCCTGGTTTACGGACCATGGTATTTCTGTTCTAAATTGGCCCGCCAACTCCCCTGACCTTAGCCCCATAGAAAATCTGTGGGGTATTGTGAAAAGGAAGATGCAGAATGCCAGACCCAAAAACGCAGAAGAGTTGAAGGCCACTATCAGAGCAACCTGGGCTCTCATAACACCTGAGCAGTGCCAGAAACTCATCGACTCCATGCCACGCCGCATTAACGCAGTAATTGAGGCAAAATGAGCTCCAACCAAGTATTGAGTATTGTACATGCTCATATTTTTCATTTTCATACTTTTCAGTTGGCCAACATTTCTAAAAATCCCTTTTTTGTATTAGCCTTAAGTAATATTCTAATTTTGTGACACACGGAATTTTGGATTTTCATTTGTTGCCACTTCAAATCATCAAAATTAAATGAAATAAACATTTGAATGCATCAGTCTGTGTGCAATGAATAAATATAATGTACTAGTTACACCTTTTGAATGCAATTACTGAAATAAATCAAGTTTTTCAAAATATTCTAATTTACTGGCTTTTACCTGTACATCTAACACAATTTCCCAACTCATATGGAAACGGGGTTTGTATATTTCCACACAGATAGAAGGTAAAGCGACAGATATATTTCATTGTAACATTAGTAAAAGTAGAGAAAGTCAGTGTCTCCCCCCACCCCGTAATATAGGTTTCTGTTTCAACAGAAACGGAAACCTAAAAGTAGAATAAAATAATAATAATATTCGTTTGAAAATACAACCATAATGATTTGAAATCGCTATTTGCTAATTTGCAAAAATACACAACTTCAACTTTGAAGCTAAAACCTTAATTTTTCCCAGTAAAAGTAATTCCTTACTTCAGGTTTAATTAAAGGGCAAAAGGTAATTGTAAAGTGCTCAAGTGTAATGATAATAGTTCAGGAAACTAACTGTAGAATGCAAGTGAATGAGATTGTGTGACATATTTAAAAAACACTGTGTTAAATAAAATAATATAGAGTAGGGATCCACCTCGGTCCACACTCCATTTCAGTAGGTGGCGGTAATGCACACCAGAAGGTTGCTTGCCAACCGCCATTGAAGAAGAACAAGAAGAACAAGAAGAAGCAAGATGGTGAAGAAGGTGATAGTGAAAGCTTACCTGCTGGGCGAAAACGAGGCGGTGACTGAGATCCACAAGTTCCCGGTGACTGATTGATTGAAACTTTTATTAGTAGATTGCTCAGTGAAGTACATATTCTGTACAATTGACCACTAAATGGTAACACCCCAATACGTTTTTCAAGGGACGTGTGATGAGATGGCGACTTGTCCAGGGTGTACCCCGCCTTCCGCCCGATTGTAGCTGAGATAGGCTCCAGCGCCCCCCGCGACCCCAAAGGGAATAAGCGGTAGAAAATGGATGGATGGATGGATGGATGGCGTGGCGAAGTTGGTAGAGTGGCCGTGCCAGCAATCGGAGAATTGCTGGTTACTGGGGTTCAATCCCCACCTTCTACCATCCTAGTCACGTCCGTTGTGTCCTTGGGCAAGACACTTCACGCCTTGCTCCTGATGGCTGCTGGTTAGCGCCTTGCATGGCAGCTCCCGCCATCAGTGTGTGAATGTGTGTGTGAATGGGTGAATGTGGTAATACTATCAAAGCGCTTTGAGTACCTTGAAGGTAGAAAAGCGCTATACAAGTATAACCCATTTATCATTTATTTAACTTGTTTAAGTCAGGGTCCACTTAAATCGATTCATGGTATAAATTTGATTAGTTACAATCCGGGGAGGTGGGATGTGGTGGGGGCAGGGTGTTAGTTTATGGTTGAAGTTGCCTGGAGGTGTTCTTTTAGTGCGGTTTTGAAGAAGGATAGAGATGCACTTTCTTTTACACCTGTTGGGAGTGCATTCCATATTGATGTGGCATAGAAGGAGAATGAGCTAAGACCTTTGTTAGATCGGAATCTGGGTTTAACGTGGTTTGTGGAGTTCCCCCTGGTGTTGTGGTTATGGCGGTCATATATATATATAAGGAAGTAGTTTGACATGTACTTCGGTATCAGGGAGGTGTAGCAGATTTTATAGACTAGGCTCAGTGCAAGTTGTTTTACTCTGTCCTCCACCCTGAGCCAGCCCACTTTGAAGAAGTGGGTAGGAGTGAGGTGTGATCTGGGGTGGAGGTCTAGAAGTAACCTGACTAGCTTGTTCTGGGATGTTTGGAGTCTTGATTTGAGGGTTTTGGAGGTGCTGGGGTACCAGGAGGTGCATGCGTAGTTGAAAAAGGGTTGAACGAGAGTTCCCGCTAGAATCTTCATGGTGCTTTTGTTGACCAGAGAGGAGATTCTGAAGAGAAATCTCGTTTGTTGGTTGACCTTTTTGATTACCTTGGTTGCCATTTTATCACAGGAAAGGTTAGCCTCCAGAATGGAACCTAGTTAGGTGACCTCATCCTTTCTGGTGATAACAATGTCACCCACTTTTATAGTGAAGTCACTGACTTTCTTAAGGTTGATGTGGGACCCAAACAGGATGGATTCCGTTTTACCCAAGTGTATGGATAGCTTGTTGTCAGCGAGCCAGGTGCAAGTTCTACAGAGTTCAGCACTGAGGATTTTTTCCAGCTGTGATTTGTCCTTGTCTGATACCAGCAAGGCCGAGTCATCTGCAAACAGGAACAATTCACAGTCGCATGCTGATGACATGTCGTTTTATACTAGGAACAGTAAAGGCCCTAATATACTGCCTTGGGGGACTCCACAGCTCACTGAGAGAGGGGGGGGGGGGGGGGGGGGACGACACACGATGCCGTTCACCTCTACCACCTGTTCCCTCCCCTCCAAGTAAAATTGCATCCAGCTCGATGAGGTTTTATCAAATCGATTGCTCTGAGCTTATCCAACAGTATAGCGTGGTTAACGGTGTCAAAGACCTTCTGAAGGTCCAGCATGACCATGCCGCAGTATTTGCCCGCGTCCACCTCATGTTTGATGTGGTCGGTCAGATAGAGAAGGCATGTGTCAGTGGAGTGGTTAGTTCTCAAGCCGGATTGGAATTTGTACATGAGTTTATTAGTGGCAAGGTATCTATCGACTTTTTCATGAACTATTTTTTCCATTTTGAAAGTAATGGAAAGAAGTGGAATGTTCTGCAATGGCCAAGTCAATCACCTGACCTGAATCCCATTGAGCATGCATTTCCCTTGCTGAAGACAAAACTGAAGGGAAAATGCCCAAAGAACAAGCAGGAAGTGAAGACAGCTGCAGCAGAGGCCCAGCAGAGCATCACCAGGAACGAAACCCAGCGTCTGGTGATGTCTATGGCTTCCACACTTCAGGCTGTCATTGACTGCAAAGGATTTGCAACAAAGTATTAAAAAGTGACAATTTGATTTGTGATTATGTTAGTTTGTCCAATTACTTTTGGTCCCTTAAAAAGTGGAAGGCACATATAAAATGTGTTGTGATTCCTACACCGTTCACCTGATTTGGATGTAAATACCCTCAAATTAAAGCTCAAAGTCTGCACTTAAAGCACATGTTGATTGTTTCATTTCAAATCCATTGTGGTGTTGTACAGAGCTGGAATACTGAAAATTGTGTCAATGTCCAAATATTTATGGACCTAACTGTATATACAGTTGTGCATAAATTCTCCCAGGGTATGTAAACTTATGAGCACAACTGTATGTACAGTATATATATGTGTGTGTGTATATATATATATATATATATATATATATATGTGTGTGTGTATATATATACATATATATCCGTATTGGTATACTTTGTGCAAATATACGTAATGTGTCTGCTAAAATTTCAAAAGTTGTGTATTTTGAACAATAACATGTCATAAAAATACAAGAAAAAGTTATTTATTTATAATTCTGAGTTCATTGAGGTAGTGGCGTGAATAACAGTCAAGCTAATACATTTGAAAAAATTAGACAAAATCATGAAATTGTGTTGTTTCAAACCATAAAAAAAAGGAAATAAGTAAAAAAAAAAAAAAAAGGATTAAACTGTAAATTCCGGACTATAAGCCGCTACTTTTTTTTCTTACGCTTTGACCCCTGCGGCTTATAAAACGGTGCGGCTAATTTATGGATTTATCTTTGCTGACGGCCATAATGCAAATAGTAAAAAAAAAAAAAAAGAGCAATGAATCGGTGTTCTATGGCTCCATCTTGTGGATGGGTTTCTCACTGCAAGTGTTGCAGTGCTGCATTTTCATTCTGTTTAGACTGAGCTTTGAACCGGATGTAGAATAGTGATGGGATCGGCACTTCTTTTGACTGTACTGAATCACTAGAATCAGTTCCTTAAATTGATTCGTTCAAAAAATGTGTTCACTGAATCACTTCTGCAGCAGCAGTTCTGAGGGCAGGTCGGCGAATCACGAGTCAATCAGTAACAGATTCCCCAGCGGCAGATCTCGGTGTGTGTCAGTTCGCGAACGACAAGCCCTCAGCACCCAATGAACGACACGCACAGTGACTGAACGAGAGCCTCAATGTGACGTCCTCCTCCGCGACACAGTCAGTTCTCTGTGTCAGTAGGTTCGCGAGTCCTGATTCTGAATGAGTGACTGAGTGCAGCGCGAACCTGAATCACGTCCTCAGCGACAACCAGTCAGTTCTTGTAGGTTTGTGAAGCGAACCTGAATCACTCAGCTACAGTTCTGTGGGCCAGAGGGCGACAGACGTGAATCGCTCTCTGCCCTGACAGACTCCCCTTGACGTTCGCAAACAGACATTGCAGCTGTAGTAGAGATTCTGTTACTTTTAAAAACACTGTGTGTGCGTTTCCGGCCTGTCCAATAAACAAAGTGTGACTAAATGTCTTGGTTGTTAAATATGTTTTATTGCACTGAAATGAAAATAAGAAATAAATAAAAGTGGGAAATAAAAAAAATAGTAATAGCCTACTAAAATGCTTGCAATCAACAGTTAAATAAATAGGCCTCGTTTGTTTAGTGCAAAAACAAATATTAAATTAAGAAACCCTTAAATGCCAACATAAAAACTAAATGTTCTGTAGCAAAGAAAATGTAAACTTAAATATGCAAACAAAAAGAAAATAAATACCTTCAAAATAAAACAAATAAATTAAGAGCCAGAAATGCCAACATAAAAACTAAATGTTCTGTAGCCTACGTTTAAAAATATAACAAAGAAAATATTAACTTAAATGTGCAAACAAAAAGAAAATAAATAGGCTACCTTAAATAAAACAAAACAAATATTAAACCAAGTGCCAGAAAAGCCAACATTAAAACTAAAATTTCTGTAGCTTACATTTAAAAATATAAAAATGGAAATATCAACTTAAATATGCAATAAAAAAGAAAATAAATAGCTTAAATAATATAAAAATCAAGATAAATAATAGCCTATATATATGTACTGTGATGTGCGGTCACAAACCAACCTCCCAGAGACAGTTCTGTTAGGGTTCAAACGCAGCAGCGTTGCTTTATTCAGTCACTTTTTTGGAATGCAGGTTAACTTAAATTCCTCCTGGTTGGGGCTTTCATTTAAACAAACAAATTATCGCATTCCTCATGCCTTGATCAGGTCTCCTAAATTGCCTGGAACATATAACAGAGAAATCTCTGATCAGTGCAAAGTTCAATAAAACACAGCATTCAATGAATCAAACATCTTACACATTTAGCAGACTAATTTACAAACTACATTTCAGTGGAGCAACACACTTACCGCCCGATGGAAGCAGACCTTTCCCAGCAGGGAGCCAGCCACACAATGAGTCAAACACTGAGGTGCTATTTAAATCAAACACAGTGATTGCCAACCTGACACAGCTGCCTTGGGGCAGGTGGCCACACATCAGCCTGATTGAGGATAAAATTAGGGATGTACTTGCCTTCAATGACCACACCTAGAGGGTGGCGTAGTTTGACCGCCTGGTGCATGCTTTCATTGGGATGGCTGGCCCTCCGCCTAGTCTCACCTGTTCGGAGGTATTGTGATGCTCCACAGTACATACATTAGTTATTATTTTAATTTTAAATCTTCTCAAACAGCCTGCCCTACACTTTACCCCCCGCCCCTCCCCCTCGAGTCGCTGCTGCTCAGCCTTGCCCTGCACTTACTTTCTTTCTGTCTCCTCTACTCTCATAACTTTATGTGTTGAGATAATGGGGACGGGGCGCGTGTGTGTGTTTGTTTTCATGTGGCTTGAGTCAACATTAGCCGTTAGCTTGGAGAATGAATGGAGAGCGGATGCCAATGGCATGAAACATATCCCCGCGACGGGAGGAGAATCACTCGCGGCATTGGGGCAAGCAGAGCAGAGAGCGAGAGCGTTGCGGTTCACTGAGTGATTCATGTCGTTAATCCGCGGTGAACAAATCGTTCGCTCAGTCCCTCCCCCCGCCCCCATGATGAGTAGCTGGCTGCGTCGTTCGCCGACGTCGAGGGTTCAGTGAGTCACAGAATGCGCCAGTTCCACTCATACCGGTATGGTCGCGGCGGAGCTCAACTGAACTGAGAAAGGAACGAATCAGTTCATGCAGTGATTCGGTTCAGTACGTTCACTCAAAAGATTCGTTCGTTCGAACGAATCGTTCGCGAACGACACAACATTAATGTAGAAGTGCCGTTTCCGTCTTCTAGCCATCCATGGCCTTGCAACTCGCTTGGAGTCTTCATTCATCGCTCCAAGCAACGTTTGTAGGTTTTACAATGTAACTAAAACAATTCTTACTCACTAAACCGCCCATTGTGTGATGTGTGTAGGGGTGTTTTCATATATATTTGTACCTGCTGTCGTAATGTAATGCTAACTACCCTAGCGTAGTTAGCATTAGCTAACATGCTAAGAAGTGTCTGTGTTAGTGTTAGTAACTTACAAAGGCATTCTTTTTGTATTTTTTCAGTTCCAAAAAAGCCTCAGTAAATTCATCAAAACGTCACCGTGGAGTTGCTGTTTAGCTGATTGGAGAGCTAGCTTCTGCAGCTAGTGGGTCCATGAAGATGACTTCTGTTTTGTTTGATCACCGTTTTATATGATTATAATTGTATGTCTATTACAGACACCGTTTGGACACAAAGTATGTCAATAAACGTTTACTAAATATTTCTGTGGAGATGACTCATTTCACAACATATATATCTGCAGCTTATAGTCCAGTGCGGCTAATATATGGAAAACACTTTTTCTTTTTAAAATTTGGAAGGTGCAGCTTATATTCCGGTGTGCTTTATAGCCTGGAAAATATGGTACTATTGGAATAAAATGTTTATGTTACCGGACAAATACTGAACATGTCGCTAACACAAAACAAAATATTGCTTTTCGCTAGCGGTCGAAGATAAGTTAGCCATGCTAGCTAAAACATAGCTGGTAGCATGGGTGTAAGAGATAAAGCAACTGGCCTTACTGATGTTTTAGGTTCATAGAGTGCATCATATTCTTTTGAAAATACAGCCATAATGATTTGAAATCGCTATTTGCTAATTTGCAAAAATACACAACTTCAACTTTGAAGCTAAAAACTTAATTTTCCCAGTAAAAGCAATTCCTTACTTCCGGTTTAATTAAAGGGCAAAAGGTAATTGTAAAGTGCTCAAGTGTAATGATAATAGTTCAGGAAACTAACAGTAGAATGCAAGTGAGTGAGATTGTGTTAGAATAGGCCCTTTTCCACCAAAAAACTTCAGGAACTTTAGGTTTCTGGAACCTCTAGTTCCTGGAATTATCGATTCCTGTAGAAGTGTATGGTTTGTGTTTCCACCGCATGTCACAGTTCAGGTAGTTGGTACAAATCAGGCTGATGACCTATGGACGAGTGGTTTAGTATATTTCTACACTGATACCATGTCAATAAACAGACAATATTAGGTCACAGTTATTTTACTAAAAAGTAAGTGAATGAAATACAAAGCAATAATGTTCAAAACAATATGATTCATAAAAAAGTCATAAGAAAGTCGTCCTCTCAGTAAATGATGAATTCATGAGGGTCAGGCAATTCCTTTTGGTCCATTTCAGCTGTAAAAAACAATATATCAACAATAAATGTCAGTGTTTATCTGTAAATAATATATACATAGTAAATGTGAACGTTTATCTGTAAATAATAATAAATGTCAGTGTTTATCTGTAAACAACAATATATAAATAATACATGTCAGTGTTTATCTGTAAATAACAATATATAAATAATAAATGTCAGCGTTTATCTGTAAATAACAATATATACATAGTAAATGTCAGCATGTATCTGTGAATAACAATATATAAATAATAAATGTCAGTGTTTATCTGTAAATAACAATATATAAATAATAAATGTCAGCGTTTATCTGTAAATAATATATACATAGTAAATATCAGCATTTATCTGTGAATAACAATATATAAATAATAAATGTCAATGTTTATCTGTCAATAACCATGTATAAATGATAAATGTCAGCGTTTATCTGTGAATAACAATATATAAATAATAAATGTCAGTGTTTATCTGTGAATAACAATATATAAATAATAAATGTCAGTGTTTATCAGTAAATAATAAATGTCAGTGTTTATCTGTAAACAACAATATATAAATAATACATGTCAGTGTTTATCTATAAATAACAATATATAAATGATAAATGTCAATGATTATCTGTAAATATATGAATAATAAATGTCAGTGTTTATCTGTTAATATGTAAATAAATGTCAGTGTTTATCTGTAAATAATATGTAAATGTCAGTGTTTATCTGTAAATAATATGTAAATAAATGTCAGTGTTTATCTGTAAATAATATATAAATAAATGTCAATGTTTATCTGTCAATAACCATGTATAAATGATAAATGTCAGTGTTTATCTGTTAACAATGTATAAATAATAAATGTCAGCGTTCATCTGTAAATAATAATAAATGTCAGTGTTTATCTGTAAACAACAATGTATAAATAATACATGTCAGTGTTTATCTGTAAATAACAATATATAAATGATTAATGTCAATGTTTATCTGTAAATAATATATGAATAATAAATGTCAGTGTTTATCTGTTAATATATAAATAAATGTCAGTGTTTATCTGTGAATAATATGTAAATAAATGTCAGTGTTTATCTGTAAATAATAATACATGTCAGTGTTTATATGTAAATAACAATATATAAATGATAAATGTCAATGTTTATCTGTAAATAATATATGAATAATAAATGCCAGTGTTTATCTGTTAATATATAAATAAATGTCAGTGTTTATCTGTAAATAATATGTAAATAAATGTCAGTGTTTATCTGTAAATAATATATAAATAAATGTCAGTGTTTATCTGTAAATAACAAAAAATACATAAATGTCAATGTTTATCTGTCAATAACCATATATAAATGATAAATGTCAGTGTTTATCTGTTAACAACAGTGTTGGGACTAACGCGTTACAAAGTAACGCGTTACTGTAACGCCGTTAGTTTCGGCGGTAACTAGTAATCTAACGCGTTATTTTTTTTTTATTCAGTAATTTAGTTACCGTTACTACATGATGCGTTACTGCGTTATTTTACGTTACTTTTGATGTAGTATCGGCTAGAAACAGAAGCGCTGCGGTGTCTTTCTTCTGAATCTTCCTCTGTCACAAGCCGGAGAGAAGAAAAGAGGCGCGGTCTATGTGTGTGTGGGGGGTGGGGGGGCGGGGAGGGGAGGTTTGATCCGCGGTTTGATATATGAAACAAAAACAAAAAGTTGTTGGCACGTTCAGTCCACACACAGCGTGGTCATGGCGAGCGCAATAACGGAGGAGCTTGAACGCCCAGCGCCATTGAATCGACGTGTTTATAAGTGCAGATTCGGTTGTGCAAAACGAGAGTTTTAAACACATGCTGAACGTGCTTGAACCACGTTACGTCATCCCGTCGCGCACCCACTTCAGCAATAAGATTGTGCCAGATCTTTATGAGCAGGAGAAGAAAAAAGTTGTGGATGAACTATCCCGAGCATCAGCTGTTTCGCTCATGACAGACGGCTGGACGTCCAGCGGAACTATAAGCGCTCACTTCATCACAGCAGACTGGGAGATGAGAAGACACGCCCCCTCTACGAGAGTCACCTTGCGCAGGTACTGACACAAGCAGTGGAGGAATGGAAGATAAAGATATCCCAGTCACACGTGATAATGCCAAAAATCAAATAATTACAGAGAATGAGGCAGGACTGGGACCACAGATAGGTGCTTTGCACATGTAGTGAATTTGGCATCACAGAAGGGAATCTCAGTCAATAGGATGGAGCGCCTCTTTGGGAGGATCAGGAAGGTTTCTTACTTCCACCCAAGCACAACAGCTGCTCATGTGCTTAAGACAAAGCAAGAAATGCTAAAGCTGCCTGCTCATACATGATGTCCCAACGAGGTGGAACTCCACTTATGATATGTTGGAGCAGCAGGCAGCTATATACTCTGCATTGACCCACAACACCCTGAAGACAAATGTCACCCTGTCTGATGATGATGTGAGAGTGGCAGATGAGGTCCTCTAGGTGCTTAAACCCCTCAAAAGTGTTCCATCTCTACTGAGCACTGAAACTTCACCATCTGTGTCAATGATCCTGCCACTGAAAACAAGGATTCTACAATCCATGGCTCCAAGTGTGGAAGACAGCAGCATCACTCCAGATGTCAGGCTTTATTTCACTACCTATGTTTCAAGGAAGATGATGTTTCTTCTTATGTTGCACTTAAACTTGTTTTTTATTAATGGTCATTGGTCCAAGTTTAAAGAAAGGAGGAATGCCTTTTTATGTTGCACTGTTTTTCATTAATTATGTTAAAAGGAAAATAAAAATGCATGTCAAGTTGATCAACAGATTGTATTATTCTCCAGTGCAATAACAATACTGAAATGAAGGCAAAAAGGGCATTAATGGGAGCTTTAAAAAAAAAAAGAAAAAAAGAAGTAACTAAATAGTTACTTTTCACAGTAACGCATTACTTTTTGGTGTAAGTAACTGAGTTAGTAACTGAGTTACTTTTGAAATAAAGTAACTAGTAACTGTAACTAGTTACTGGTTTTCAGTAACTAACCCAACACTGGTTTACAATGTATAAATAATAAATGACAGTGTTTGTTTACCTGTAAATAACAATATATACATAGTAAATGTCAGCGTTTATCTGTAAATAATACTTGTCAGTGTTTATATGTAAATAACAATATATAAATGATAAATGTCAATGTTTATCTGTAAATAACAATATATGAATAATAAATGTCAGTGTTTATCTGTAAATAACAATATATAATTAATATATGCCAGTGTTTATCTGTAAATAACAATATATAAATAATAAATGTAAGTGTTTATCTGTAAGTAATATATAAACAATACATGTCAGTGTTTATCTGTAAATAACAATATATCAATAATAAATGACAATGTTTATCTTTAAACAATACAAAAATGTCAGTGTTTATCTGTATGTAATGTTGTACCATCTTTCGAACAGTATGTGGACATTCCAACAAGAAGGGGAAACATATTGGACTACGGGAACATCACCGATGCCTTCCGTGCCCGTTCATATCCTCCGCTCGGAGCTGCCGACCACAACGTCATCTGTTTACTTCCGTCATACAAGCAGGAACTAAAACGCCACAAACCGCACTGCAGCAGTGCCCCCCAGTGGACGGAGGACGCCACCACTCAACTCCAAGGCGCCCTAGCTTGTACTGACTAGGCCATTTTTGATGGTAGTTGAATGACAGGGTCTCTGTCATCACAGACTACATCAAATTCTGCATCAGCTCCACAATTCCAACCAAAACAATACATATTTATCCCAACTCCAAACCATGGATTACGCCACAATTAAAAAAGAGCCAGAGGGAAAAACATAAATCCTTCAAGCAACAGGACTGGGCCAGCCTCAAGACAAAAAATAGGAATTTAAAAAACGAGGTATTGAAAGCAAAACTGAAGTACAAAAACAAACTGGAAACTGAATTCAGCAACATGAACACCAAGCAGGCATTTCAGAAGGTGAAAACCCTGACAGGATGCCAAACAAAAACATCATGCACTGTCAGTGACCCAGAAACCCTCTCTAAAGACCTGAACATATTTTTTTTACCCGCTTTGATGAATTGGATTTCTCACCAGAGTGTCAGGACCTGATGAGAGCCCTACCACCACCAGACCCCGAGGAACCGGCCCCCTTCACAGAGGAGGAAGTACGGTGCCAGCTGAGCCGCTGCAAGCCAGGCAAGGCACAGGGCCTGATGGCATTCCAGCCAGGGTGATCGGGGACTGTGCCATAGAGCTCTCCCCTATCCTACACTCACTCTTCTGTGAATGCTACTGGACTGCAACAATACCTACATTGTGGAAAACTGCAACCATCATCCCAGTACCGAAAAAATCCAGACCCACAGAACTCAACCATTACCGCCCCATAGCCCTCACATCCATAATTATGAAGTGCCTGGAGAAACTGCTGCTTCACATCATCCTTCCAGTTGTCACCCCACACCTGGACCCCCTCCAATTTGCCTACAGGGCCAGGAGGGGCACAGAGGATGCTGTGGCCTGCCTGCTGTATCTCCTCCTCCAGCATCTGGACTCCCCAAGCAACTTTGCCAGGATCCTCTTTGTGGACTTCAGCTCCGCCTTCAACTCCCTACAGAAGCATCTACTGATCCGGAAACTACACCAGCTCAACTTCCTCACCGACCGACTGCAAGCAGTAACGGTGGGCTCAAACACATCCCCGATGCTTACCATCAACACCGGGGTCCCACAGGGATGCGTGTTGAGCCCTTTCCTGTACACACTCTACACCAATGACTGCCGTAGCATCTCACCCACCACAACATACTTAAAATACTCAGATGACACAGCCATTCTCGCACTCCTCTCCAACAGTCAATCCATCCTGGACTATCATAACACAGTCAAACATTTCACAGAGTCATGCACAGCCAGTTATCTGGAAATCAATGTCAATAAAACAAAATAAATATGGTTCAACCCCCCCTCACCTCAGAACCCCATCATCATAAACACACAAACAGTTAAAACAGTTGACACTTTTAAATACCTGGGCGTAACCTTGGACAATAAACTCACCTTTGATCAGCACACCACGGACATTCAAAAAAGAAGTCAACAAAGACTGTCAGCCATCCGAAACCTTAAAGGACTATGCGTTGCACCTCATCTCCTGTTATTACTTTACCAAAGCATTGTTCAACCCATCCTTATGTACTGTTCCACATGTTTTTTCACCATGCTTTCTGTAACCAACCGGACCAAACTCACACGCATTACAAACATAGAAGCTAAAATCATCGGCCTACCCACACCCAACATTTCAGACTGAAACCACAGGTCCATCACTCGACTGGCAAAAACAATAGTCCAGGATATCACTCACCCACTACACCAATACATCATCCCACTACCATCAGGGCGCAGGTACAAAACTATCACATTCCGGAGGGCCCGCCTCAGGAAAAGCCTTATCCCTGCAGCTATAGCCGTCCTTAACAGCAGGCCCGGCCGACCTGTCTGACAAGCCTGTAAATGTGTGTTGGTCATGTAGGATATCTTTTTGTTATTTTTTTTGTGATGTGTAATGTCTATTGTTTAAATGTACGGCAGTGACAATGAATTTCCCCAAGGGGACCAATAAATCTTAATCTAATCTACAGCTAGCCTAAATAGCATGTTAGCATTGATTAGCTTGCAGTCATGCACTGACCAAATATGTCTGATTAGCACTCCAACAAGTCAATAACCAGCAAAGCGCACGTTTGTGCATTCACGCACAGTACAAAAAGTTTGGTGGACAAAATGAGAAGTGGAAGATTTTACATGTAAACAAACTGTTGCGTCACAGTCCATACTATGGTGAGTTCAAGAACCGTCAAAATTAGTAGGACAAAACGATGTCCACCAAATAGTGTCATCGGTGAAGCATACACACAAACATATTAAACAGTGGGTTGTCTAACAATTGGTAAGGTTTGTGTCATGTTTGTCCTCAAACAAAAAAAACTACTAAAACAAAATAAATATTTCTCTCCATCTTTTTCCATTTTCAATCCTTTAAAAAAAAAAATGCTCCAGGTAGCCACTAGGGCGGCACTAAAGAGCCGCATACGGCTGGAGAGCCGCGGGTTGCTGACCCCCGCTCTAAGGTCTATGGCTGCGGAAGTAAAGAAAAAAGTGTAAAAACACCTAAAAAAGTTAACATGCTAGCAAGCCAACAGTTGACAAGTGTCACATACCAAGTTTTATGACTATGGGGTAAACTGTTGCAAAACTAGCTAAAAAAAAGTTAGCATGCTAGCAAGCTTATGTTAGCATGCATCATACTTTGCTGAGCAAGGAACAAAATCGTGTCTTCACAAGACCCAAGATAGTCCAGTGGTTAAGACTGTTGGCTAGGAATGGAGGGTGGTTCAAATCCCTGTTGGATCAATTTGCAACTTCTGAGGCTGAAGGCCTCCAGGTGACATACATTGTAGCTGTTAACATAAATGATTTATTTTCAAAATCCAATTACAATTAACCTATCTTATATTAATGGTACCCAGGAGAGCTCATAGGTCAAGGCTCTTTATTATTGACTTTCTACTCCCATTCCCACCCACCTCAGGAGTTACACTCACACAAGGTGTCATCATTGACTATTTATCATTATCTTTAGCATTGACTTCATTTTTCAACAATTGTTACTGGGTTTGAATCCCAGTAGGACTGATAGGTAACTTACAAACTCGACTAGGAAGAGTTAGTGTTTTATCACATCTCCATCATAGTTTACAGACACAGGTTCACCATTAAATCTGGTCTTAAGAAGACCCAAGGTAGCTCAGTGGGTAACACCAATACTGTTAACCAAGGGGAACTGAGTTTAAGTTCCACTTACAGTTTTATATCATAGTTTACTGAGACAGGTTCTCAAATAAATGTTTCATTGGGGCCCGGAAACTTTGTTCGAGAAGACCAAGGCTAGCTGAAGGGTTGAACAGCTAGCTCCCAATTAAAGGGTTCTGGGATCAATCCCAGTCAGGTCACTCTCCAACTATTAAATATCCACTCAGAGCAATTAATCTTTTAAATGAAAGTTTACTGAGACAGTTCTCAATTATATATGTCATTGGGGCCAGAAATCTGGTAATAATAATACCAAGAATAGCTGAATGGTTAAACAGCTAGCTCCCAATCAAAGGGTTCTGTGTTCAATCCCAGTCAGGTCGATCGGCTTGCCAAGCACAAGTAAGCAAGGGTGGGGAGTCGCATTATGTGGGGGTGTATCACCTCCCCCACACAGAGTAAAGTTAAGTGGTAGCTGGTTAATTAACTTATAGTTAAAAAGTTAAGTATGGGTAATAATAATAACAAATAGTCTATACTCCAAAAGTAACCTCGGGGGTTAGCTCTTCCTGCTTGCTGAGGCTAAAGTTGGTAAGTGTACCATCGTAATTCCTAGGCTGGGATGGGCGGGAATAGGAAGATAGATAATTAATCATTGTGAGTGTTGACCAATCAGCTCCCCTGGTCTGACTAATTGCAATTGAGATAATAAAAATAAAATAAAAAATGCAATTGAGATAATAAAATAAATGAAAGATGAAACAATTCTAATTGGATAATTGGATAATGAATGAACCAAATAGAAAAAACATAATTGGGGAAAAAATGGAGGAAATAAAATAAGTGGAATAATTTAGTGTATTGATAATTTATAATTAATTATACTTTTTTTTTTAATTATCTCAATTTTTTCTTTTCTTTTTTCTCAATCTTAATCTTATTTTTTTATGATCCAATTATTTCTTTCTTTTTTTTTATTGTATCAATTGCAGCTTTTTTTAAAATTTTTATTATCTCATATTGCAATTAGTCAGACCAGGAGAGCTGATTGGTCAACACTCACAATGATTAATTATCTATCTTCCTATTCACGCCCATCCCAGTCTTGGAATTACGATGGTACACTTACCAACTTCAGCCTCGGCAAGCAGGAGGAGCTAACCCCCGAGGTTACTCTTGACTTTTGGACTATCGACTATTTGTTATTATTATTACCCATACTTACCTTTTTAACTATAAGTTAATTAACCAGCTACCACTTAACTTTACTCTGTGTGGGGGAGGTGATACACTCCCACATAATGTCCTTCCCCACCCTTGCTTACTTTGGCTTGGCAAGCCGATCAACCTGACTGGGATTGAACCCAGTACCCTTTGAATGGGAGCTAGCTGTTTAACCATTCAGCTATCCTTGATCTTTTTCTTACCAGATTTCGGGCCCCAATGACATATATAATTGAGAACTGTCTCTGTAAACTTTCATTTAAAAGATGAATTGCTCTGAGTTGATATTTTGTAGTTGTAGAGTGACCTGACTGGGATTGAACCCAGAACCCTTTGATTGGGAGCTAGCTGTTCAACCATTCAGCTATCCTTGGTCTTATTATTACCAGATTTTGGGCCCAAATGACATATATAATTGAGAACTGTCTCAGTAAACTTTCATTTAAAAGATGAATTGCTCTGAGTTGATATTTTGTAGTTGTAGAGTGACCTGACTGGGATTGAACCCAGAACCCTTTGATTGGGAGCTAGCTGTTCAACCATTCAGCTATCCTTGGTCTTATTATTACCAGATTTTGGGCCCAAATGACATATATAATTGAGAACTGTCTCAGTAAACTGTCATATAAATGATTAATTGCTCTGAGTGGATATTTAGTAGTTGTACAGCCCTTACCTTTAGGCTGGTACCGAGGGCGACTGTGTTGACCAGTTTGACGCGTGTAAATGATAGAATGTCCAGTACTGTAGAACTGTGTTTGGATATGACAATCCGTTTATTACAAGCTATCTAAATTAAATCAAATGTAAGTTGTATAACAAAGTATGCTAACCTTGAATGGCACATTATAACAGCATTGTCACCACAAGTCACGACAAGACACCACACGGTCGAAAACTGTTTGTCCTCCAATCGCCCTACCCATGCTCACACCTGAACCCAATTTAAGGAGGCTGCCATGGTAAGCCCACCATAGCAACAGTTCCCTCCCTGTCGACACTTCCTGGTTCTTAACAGGAAGTGGGCGGAGCAATCTGCCAAAGAAGGAAATACAACATGCTGAACCCAACAATCAATTAGAGAAAATAAAATAAAAACAATATAAACAAATAAGGAAATTTGGCTCCAACACTCCGGCCCCCAATTGAGAAGGGCAGGATGCCATTAACAATTCAAAATAAATAACAATGGAGCCATAAATATAAACAAATAACAATCATCTTTGAGTTAGAGTTTTTTAGTTTTGATTATAGCAGAACGCACCAATCCTTTTTTATCTGGATAAGTCTCCATGACTCTTCCAAGTAACCAAGAGCCACGTGGAGCAGTATTGTCTGCGATCATTACAATGTCATTTGGGATGAGACTTCTTCTCTGTTTGCTCCACCTCTGCCGCTCCAGTAGCAAAGGTAAGTACTCTCTTAACCAGCGTTTCCAGAATAGGTCAGAGATGTATTGGACTTGTCTCCATCTTTGTTTGAGACTTTGTCTGCAGGATTTTGAGTGGTATTAATGTACCGCCATTGTGTGACATCAGAAATCTTGCATTCTGCAATGTTGCAATCTCATTTTGCCTGTGCAATAAGTCACATAAAGTGGGGGTGCCATTGGTTGGAGGGGAAATGTTAGTTTGCCTTGATTGTTGTACAGGGGGGTCCATGTGGGTTGTAGGGCTATGGTACTGCACTGTATTCCAAGAGACCTGCTGCTGTTTTGGTACAGAAGGTGGTGGTTGCAGATGTACCTGAATGGGTTTAGGGTGTGAAAACATGGACTGTTGCTCTTGCCAAAAGGTGGGTGGTTGAATGGGAAGTGGTGTCCTATATTGTAGTTGCCATGCTGTTATTTGTTGTTGCTCAGATGGATGGTGTATAGACTGCGGTGGAGGTGGTGGTGAAGCTTGGCTTGACTGCTGCTGTGTGAGGGGTTGATAGTCTTTAGCCTGGGGGTTGAGAGTGACTGGTGTTTTAGCCTGGGGGTTGAGAGTGACCGGTGGTTCCTTGGTTCTCTTTAAGTAGGAGCTCATGCCATCAGATGCTGTATGGGAGGAAGCATGAAGGCTGGGAGCTTTTAAAACTGCTAATTTTGCATCAGCAGCTGCCAATTGAGCATCCAGATCAATCATTTGCTTTTTCTTTCTGATTCTTTCCCTCTCCTCTTCCAATTTATTTTTGATCTTTTTCTCCTCCTCTTCCAATGCATGTTTTTCCTTTAGAGCTGCAGAGAGGACAGCGAGGGCAGCCCTTTCGGCCTCTGCCTGTCTGCGAGCTGAGGAGGTGCTTGACCGACTAGAACCAGAGTGTGTGTGACTCCCATGTGATTTGTGACTTATAACATTAGAAATGCTGTCATTTGGATTAATTTCACTTTCTAAATCCTCAATACCCTCCAGGGTTGGCGCTTTTATCCAGGTGTTAACATGCTCAACAAATTCATGTACATTAATTAATTTGGCTTTGTACCATATGTCATGTTTGATTTGGTCCTCTGGAGGTAGAATTGGTAGGAGGGATTGGTGTGCACTTGCAGTTTCCTTTATAACATTGTGATATTTGGTGAAAGCACATTGCACTTCCATTTTGTCCTCTCCATTTTTCATAATCTCCATGATGTTTCTGCATGTTGCTTGCCTTGTTTAATTTGGATCTTCTCTCCTTCTGAAGTGTTTCAATTCTCTCCATTAGGGCTTTTGGTGTCATTTTCACTGTGCGTTTTTTAACAACAGATGTTTGATTTGTGTCCACCTGATTTTCCATCTCTGCAGGCTGTGACTGATTTTCAGTCATTTCTGACAATTCAGCCTGTGAGGGTTCCATTTGACCTTTGCTTGTGTCACCAATTGAATGCGTTAACTTTAACTCCTCCATTAACGCATGATCATGCATTTCCCAAGCATCATGTTTGCCTTTTCCAGGATCCATGATTGTACACAACCCACAATTCAAAATCAGATCAAATATATGGAAACCTTGTTAATGTCAGTCAAAACACCAAAAATCAAAACCCGCAATTATTCATTTGCATTTGTTCAAACCAAACCTCACCCACGAACGGGCTTGCACAAGGAATCATAAACACCACCTTGTAATTGAAATGTACCCACGAACGGGTTTGTCATGCACAAAACCTCATAGAAATGTACCCACGAACGGGTTTGTCATGCACAAAACCTCATAGAAATGTACCCACGAACGGGTTAAATAACAATGAATATTAACCACCAATGCATTGGATTTTTTGTTTCTGTCTTTGTGTGCACACACTATTATATGGCCATACAGTATAGTAACCCGTGTAGCGCGCTACATACCTTTATGTTGTTCTTGTCTTCAAAAGATTGTCTTCGAAAAGAGTTCAGTATCTTCAAAGAGTACACAACTTCAAACAGCGTTGCGCGTCCTAGCGCTGCTCAGCTGTCGCTCCAAACGGCGAGGGCCGCGGTGATGCTGTTGTTCGATCAGCGCGACCTCCCCCGTCTCGATCAGCGCGACATCCTCCGTCTGCCTGTCGCTGCGTTGCTCCTGGCCCCAAACGACGATCCCGTCTGCTGTCTGGCACTTCTCCTGGTCCAATCGAGGTGAAACAGCCCGGCCTGTGGCTGAACACCGTCCCAGCGTGCGCTCCAGGTGCACACACTGCGCGTTGATGCAATCTAATTACTTCCTGTTCCTAATGAAGTGTCCACTGTGTGTCTTACTGACATTCAAACTTAGTCCTTTTCCAAAACGAAGACTAAAGTTTTCGACTTAATGTACAGCCCTTACCTTTAGGCTAGTACCGAGGGCGACTGTGTTGACCAGTTTGACGCGTGTAAATGATAGAATGTCCAGTACTGTAGAACTGTGTTTGTATACGACAATCAGTTTATTACAAGCTATCTAAATTAAATCAAATGTAAGTTGTATAACAAAGTATGCTAACCTTGAATGGCACATTATAACAGCATTGTCACCACAAGTCACGACAAGACACCACACGGTCGAAAACTATTTGTCCTCCAATCGCCCTACCCATGCTCACACCTGAACCCAATTTAAGGAGGCTGCCATGTAACCCCACCATAGCAACAGTCCCCTCCCTGTCGACACTTCCTGGTTCTTAACAAGAAGTGGGCGGAGCAATCTGCCAAAGAAGGAAATACAACATGCTGAACCCAACAATCAATTAGAGAAAATAAAATAAAAACAATATAAACAAATAAGGAAATTTGGCTCCAACAGTAGTTGTACAGTGACCTGACTGGGATTGAACCCAGAACCCTTTAATTGGGAGCTAGCTGATTAACCATTCAGCTATCCTTGGTCTTATTGCTCCCTGATTTCGGGCCCCAATGACATATATAATTGAGAAGCTATCATAGTAAACTGTCATATGAAAGATTAATTGCTCTGAGTGGATATTCAGTAGTTGTAGAGTGACCTGACTGGGATTGAAACCAGAACCCTTTGATTGGGAGCTAGCTGTTTAACCATTCAGCTATCCTTGGTTTTCCAGAACAAAGTTTTTGGGCCCCAATGAAACATTTAATTGAGAACCTGTCTCAGTAAACTATGATATAAAACTGTAAATGGGACTTGAACCCAGTACCCCTTGGTTAACAGTATTGGTGTTACCCACTGAGCTACCTTGGGTCTTCTTAAGACCAGATTCAATGGTGAACCTGTGTCTGTAAACTATGATGGAGATGTGATAAAACACTAACTCTTCCTAGTCGAGTTTGTAAGTTACCTATCAGTCCTACTGTGATTCGAACCCAGGAGCAATTGTTGAATAATGAAGTCAATGCTAAAGATAATGATAAATAGTCAATGATGACACCTTGTGTGAGTGTAACTCCTGAGGTGGGTGGGAATAGGAGTAGAAAGTCAATAATAAAGAGCCTTGACCTATGAGCTCTCCTGGGTACCATTAATATAAGATAGGTTAATTGTAATTGGATTTTGAAAATAAATATTTTATGTTAACAGCTACAATGTATGTCACCTGGAGGCCTCCAGCCTCAGTAGTTGCAAATTAATCCAACCGGGATTTGAACCACCCTCCATTCCTAGCCAACAGTCTTAACCACTGGACTATCTTGGATCTTGTGAAGACTAAATTGTGTTCCTTGCTCAGCAAAGTATGATGCATGCTAACATTAGCACAGGAGCACTCTGCTGTTTTTAAATACATGTTACAAAACACTAATCAAAGATCTTGTTTGACGGGAGCACTGTACTGTGGAAAAATGCAGGTCAAAGATCATTTTTGTGACAGGAGCACTCTGTTGTTTTAAATACATGTTGCAAAACACAAATCAAAGATCTTGTTTGACGGGAACACTGTACTGTGGAAAAATGCAGGTCAAAGATCCTTTCTGTGACAGGAGCACTCTGCTGTTTTTAAATACATGTTACAAAACACAAATCAAAGATCTTGTTTGACGGGAGCACTGTACTGTGGAAAAATGCAGGTCAAAGATCCTTTCTGTGACAGGAGCATTCTGCTGTTTTTAAATACATGTTACAAAACACAAATCAAAGATCTTGTTTGAAAGGAGCACTGTACTGTAGAAAAATGCAGGTCAAAGATCCTTTCTGTGACAGGAGCACTCTGCTGTTTTAAAATACATGCTACAAAACACAAATCAAAGATCTTGTTTGACGGGAGCACTGTACTGTGGAAAAATGCAGGTCAAAGATCCTTTCTGTGACAGGAGCACTCTGCTGTTTTTAAATACATGTTACAAAACACAAATCAAAGATCTTGTTTGACGGGAGCACTGTTTTGTGGAAAAATGCAGGTCAAAGATCCTTTCTGTGACAGGAGCACTCTGTTGTTTTAAATACATGTTACAAACACAAATCAAAGATCTTGTTCGACGGGAGCACTGTGATGTGGAAAAATGCAGGTCAAAGATCCTTTCTGTGACAGGAGCACTCTGCTGTTTTTAAATACATGTTGCAAAACACAAATCAAAGATCTTGTTTGACGGGAGCACTGTACTGTGGAAAAATGCAGGTCAAAGATCCTTTCTGTGACAGGAGCACTCTGCTGTTTTTAAATACATGTTACAAAACACAAATCAAAGATCTTGTTTGACGGGAGCACTGTACTGTGGAAAAATGCAGGTCAAAGATCCTTTCTGTGACAGGAGCATTCTGCTGTTTTTAAATACATGTTACAAAACACAAATCAAAGATCTTGTTTGACGGGAGCACTACGCTGTGGAAAAATGCAGGTCAAAGATCCTTTCTGCGACAGGAGCACTTTGCTGTTTTTAAATACATGTTACAAAACACAAAATCAAAGATCTAGTTTGACGGGAGCACTGTACTGTGGAAAAATGCAGGTCAAAGATCCTTTCTGTGACAGGAGCACTCTGCTGTTTTAAAATACATGTTACAAACACAAATCAAAGATCTTGTTTGACGGGAGCACTATGCTGTGGAAAAATGCAGGTCAAAAATTATTTCTGTGACAGGAGCACTCTGCTGTTTTAAAATACATGTTACAAAACACAAATCAAAGATCTTGTTTGACGGGAGCACTGTACTGTGGAAAAATGCAGGTCAAAGATCCTTTCTGTGACAGGAGCACTCTGCTGTTTTTAAATACATGTTACAAACACAAATAAAAGATCTTGTTTGACGGGAGCACTGTGCTGTGGAAAAATGCAGGTCAAAGATTATTTCTGTGACAGGAGCACTCTGCTGTTTTTAAATACATGTTACAAAACACTAATCAAAGATCTTGTTTGAAAGGAGCACTGTACTGTGGAAAAATGCAGGTCAAAGATCCTTTCTGTGACAGGAGCACTCTGCTGTTTTAAAATACATGTTACAAACACAAATCAAAGATCTTGTTTGACGGGAGCACTATGCTGTGGAAAAATGCAGGTCAAAGATTCTTTCTGTGACAGGAGCACTCTGCTGTTTTAAAATACATGTTACAAAACACAAATCAAAGATCTTGTTTGACGGGAGCACTGTACTGTGGGAAAATGCAGGTCAAAGATCCTTTCTGTGACAGGAGCACTCTGCTGTTTTTAAATACATGTTACAAACACAAATAAAAGATCTTGTTTGACGGGAGCACTGTGCTGTGGAAAAATGCAGGTCAAAGATTATTTCTGTGACAGGAGCACTCTGCTGTTTTTAAATACATGTTACAAAACACAAATCAAAAATCTTGTTTGAAAGGAGCACTGTACTGTGGAAAAAATGCAGGTCAAAGATCCTTTCTGTGACAGGAGCACTCTGCTGTTTTTTAAATACATGTTATAAAACACAAATCAAAGATCTTGTTTGACGGGAGCACTGTACTGTGGAAAAATGCAGGTCAAAGATCCTTTCTGTGACAGGAGATCTCTGCTGTTTTTAAATACATGTTACAAAACACAAATCAAAGATCTTGTTTGACGGGAGCACTATGCTGTGGAAAAATGCAGGTCAAAAATTATTTCTGTGACAGGAGCACTCTGCTGTTTTAAAATACATGTTACAAAACACAAATCAAAGATCTTGTTTGACGGGAGCACTGTACTGTGGAAAAATGCAGGTCAAAGATCCTTTCTGTGACAGGAGCACTCTGCTGTTTTTAAATACATGTTACAAACACAAATAAAAGATCTTGTTTGACGGGAGCACTGTGCTGTGGAAAAATGCAGGTCAAAGATTATTTCTGTGACAGGAGCACTCTGCTGTTTTTAAATACATGTTACAAAACACTAATCAAAGATCTTGTTTGAAAGGAGCACTGTACTGTGGAAAAATGCAGGTCAAAGATCCTTTCTGTGACAGGAGCACTCTGCTGTTTTAAAATACATGTTACAAACACAAATCAAAGATCTTGTTTGACGGGAACACTATGCTGTGGAAAAATGCAGGTCAAAGATTCTTTCTGTGACAAGAGCACTCTGCTGTTTTAAAATACATGTTACAAAACACAAATCAAAGATCTTGTTTGACGGGAGCACTGTACTGTGGGAAAATGCAGGTCAAAGATCCTTTCTGTGACAGGAGCACTCTGCTGTTTTTAAATACATGTTACAAACACAAATAAAAGATCTTGTTTGACGGGAGCACTGTGCTGTGGAAAAATGCAGGTCAAAGATTATTTCTGTGACAGGAGCACTCTGCTGTTTTTAAATACATGTTACAAAACACAAATCAAAAATCTTGTTTGAAAGGAGCACTGTACTGTGGAAAAAATGCAGGTCAAAGATCCTTTCTGTGACAGGAGCACTCTGCTGTTTTTTAAATACATGTTATAAAACACAAATCAAAGATCTTGTTTGACGGGAGCACTGTACTGTGGAAAAATGCAGGTCAAAGATCCTTTCTCTGTGGAAAAATGCAGGTCAAAGATCCTTTCTGTGACAGGAGATCTCTGCTGTTTTTAAATACATGTTACAAAACACAAATCAAAGATCTTGTTTGACGGGAGCACTGTACTGTGGAAAAAATGCAGGTCAAAGATCCTTTCTGTGACAGGAGCACTCTGCTGTTTTTTAAATACATGTTACAAAACACAAATCAAAGATCTTGTTTGACGGGAGCACTGTACTGTGGAAAAATGCAGGTCAAAGATCCTTTCTGTGACAGGAGCACTCTGCTGTTTTAAAATACATGTTACAAAACACAAATCAAAGATCTTGTTTGACGGGAGCACTATGCTGTGGAAAAATGCAGGTCAAAGATTATTTCTGTGACAGGAGCACTCTGCTGTTTTTTAAATACATGTTACAAAACACAAATCAAAGATCTTGTTTGACGGGAGCACTGTACTGTGGAAAAATGCAGGTCAAAGATCCTTTCTGTGACAGGAGCACTCTGCTGTTTTAAAATACATGTTACAAAACACAAATCAAAGATCTTGTTTGACGGGAGCACTATGCTGTGGAAAAATGCAGGTCAAAGATTATTTCTGTGACAGGAGCACTCTGCTGTTTTAAAATACATGTTACAAAACACAAATAAAAGATCTTGTTTGACGGGAGCACTGTACTGTGGGAAAATGCAGGTCAAAGATCCTTTCTGTGACAGGAGCACTCTGCTGTTTTTAAATACATGTTACAAACACAAATAAAAGATCTTGTTTGACGGGAGCACTGTGCTGTGGAAAAATGCAGGTCAAAGATTATTTCTGTGACAGGAGCACTCTGCTGTTTTTAAATACATGTTACAAAACACAAATCAAAGATCTTGTTTGAAAGGAGCACTGTACTGTGGAAAAAATGCAGGTCAAAGATCCTTTCTGTGACAGGAGCACTCTGCTGTTTTTTAAATACATGTTATAAAACACAAATCAAAGATTTTGTTTGACGGGAGCACTGTACTGTGGAAAAATGCAGGTCAAAGATCCTTTCTGTGACAGGAGATCTCTGCTGTTTTTAAATACATGTTACAAAACACAAATCAAAGATCTTGTTTGACGGGAGCACTGTACTGTGGAAAAAAATGCAGGTCAAAGATCCTTTCTGTGACAGGAGCACTCTGCTTTTTTTTAAATACATGTTACAAAACACAAATCAAAGATCTTGTTTGACGGGAGCACTGTACTGTGGAAAAATGCAGGTCAAAGATCCTTTCTGTGACAGGAGCACTCTGCTGTTTTAAAATACATGTTACAAAACACAAATCAAAGATCTTGTTTGACGGGAGCACTATGCTGTGGAAAAATGCAGGTCAAAGATTATTTCTCTGACAGGAGCTCTCTGCTGTTTTTAAATACATGTTACAAAACACAAATCAAAGATATTGTTTGACGGGAGCACTGTACTGTGGAAAAATGAAGGTCAAAGATCCTTTCTGTGACAGGAGCACTCTGCTGTTTTTTAAAATACATGTTACAAAACACAAATCAAAGATCTTGTTTGACGGGAGCACTGTTCTGTAGAAAAATGCAGGTCAAAGATCCTTTCTGTGACAGGAGCACTCTGCTGTTTTAAAATACATGTTACAAAACACAAATCAAAGATCTTGTTTGACGGGAGCACTGTACTGTGGAAAAATGCAGGTCAAAGATCCTTTCTGCGACCGGAGCACTCTGCTGTTTTAAAATACATGTTACAAAACACTAATCAAAGATAATTGCAATATGAGACAATAAAAAAAACTGCAATTGATACAATAAAAAAATAGAAATAATTGGACAATAAAAAAATAACATTAATAAAAGCATGTCTAATTGCAATTGAGATTAAAAAAAATTGAGATAATAAAAAATAAAAAATTATCATCTTATAATTTAATTATTGCTCTTGTTATATTTTCCACTTGTGTTTATTTCCTTCAATTTTTTCCCAATTATGTTTTTTGTATTTGGTTTATTCATTACCCAATTAGAATTGTTTCATCTTTCATTTATTTTATTATCTCAATTGCAATTAGTCAGACCAGGAGAGCTGATTGGTCAACACTCACAATGATTAATTATCTATCTTCCTATTCCCGCCCATCCCAGCCTAGGAATTACGATGGTACACTTACCAACTTTAGCAAGCAGGAGGAGCTAACCCCCGAGGTTACCCTTGACCTTTAGACTATAGACTATTTGTTATTATTATTACCCATACTTACCATTTTAACTATAAGTTAATTAACCAGCTACCACTTAACTTTATTCTGTGTGGGGGAGGTGATACACCCCCACATAATGCGACTCCCCACCCTTGCTTACATTGGCTTGGCAAGCCGATCAACCTGACTGGGATTGAACCCAGAACCCTATAAATGGGAGCTAGCTGTTTAACCATTCAGCTATCCTTGGTCTTATTATTACCAGATTTCGGGCCCCAATGACATATATAATTGAGAACTGTCTCAGTAAACTTTCATTTAAAAGAGTAATTGCTCTTAGTGGATATTTAGTAGTTGTAGAGTGACCTGACTGGGATTGAACCCAGAACCTTTTGATTGGGAACTAGCTGTTTAACCATTCAGCAATCCTTGGTCCTATTGTTCCCAGATTTCGGGCCCAATGACATATATAATTGAGAACCTATAAACTATCACACAACATATTTATTCCTCTGACTAGATCTTTACTAGTTTCAGAGTGACGTGACTGGGATTTGAACCCAGTCCCCTTTGATTGGGAGCTAGCTGCTTTGACCACTAAGCTATCATTGGTCTTCTTGAAGCTAGATTTTGGGCCCCAATTACATATTTAATTGAGAACCTGTCACACTAAATCACAATGATAGTGAAACAAAACACCAACTCCCTACTGGGATTTGAACCCAGTACCCCTTGCTTAGAGGCCAACAGTGTTAACCACTCTGCTGTTTTTAAATAGATGTTACAAAACACAAATCAAAAATCTTGTTTGAAAGGAGCACTGTACTGTGGAAAAAATGCAGGTCAAAGATCCTTTCTGTGACAGGAGCACTCTGCTGTTTTTTAAATACATGTTATAAAACACAAATCAAAGATCTTGTTTGACGGGAGCACTGTACTGTGGAAAAATGCAGGTCAAAGATCCTTTCTGTGACAGGAGATCTCTGCTGTTTTTAAATACATGTTACAAAACACAAATCAAAGATCTTGTTTGACGGGAGCACTATGCTGTGGAAAAATGCAGGTCAAAAATTATTTCTGTGACAGGAGCACTCTGCTGTTTTAAAATACATGTTACAAAACACAAATCAAAGATCTTGTTTGACGGGAGCACTGTACTGTGGAAAAATGCAGGTCAAAGATCCTTTCTGTGACAGGAGCACTCTGCTGTTTTTAAATACATGTTACAAACACAAATAAAAGATCTTGTTTGACGGGAGCACTGTGCTGTGGAAAAATGCAGGTCAAAGATTATTTCTGTGACAGGAGCACTCTGCTGTTTTTAAATACATGTTACAAAACACTAATCAAAGATCTTGTTTGAAAGGAGCACTGTACTGTGGAAAAATGCAGGTCAAAGATCCTTTCTGTGACAGGAGCACTCTGCTGTTTTAAAATACATGTTACAAACACAAATCAAAGATCTTGTTTGACGGGAACACTATGCTGTGGAAAAATGCAGGTCAAAGATTCTTTCTGTGACAGGAGCACTCTGCTGTTTTAAAATACATGTTACAAAACACAAATCAAAGATCTTGTTTGACGGGAGCACTGTACTGTGGAAAAATGCAGGTCAAAGATCCTTTCTGTGACAGGAGCACTCTGCTGTTTTTAAATACATGTTACAAACACAAATAAAAGATCTTGTTTGACGGGAGCACTGTGCTGTGGAAAAATGCAGGTCAAAGATTATTTCTGTGACAGGAGCACTCTGCTGTTTTTAAATACATGTTACAAAACACAAATCAAAAATCTTGTTTGAAAGGAGCACTGTACTGTGGAAAAAATGCAGGTCAAAGATCCTTTCTGTGACAGGAGCACTCTGCTGTTTTTTAAATACATGTTATAAAACACAAATCAAAGATCTTGTTTGACGGGAGCACTGTACTGTGGAAAAATGCAGGTCAAAGATCCTTTCTCTGTGGAAAAATGCAGGTCAAAGATCCTTTCTGTGACAGGAGATCTCTGCTGTTTTTAAATACATGTTACAAAACACAAATCAAAGATCTTGTTTGACGGGAGCACTGTACTGTGGAAAAAATGCAGGTCAAAGATCCTTTCTGTGACAGGAGCACTCTGCTGTTTTTAAATACATGTTACAAAACACAAATCAAAGATCTTGTTTGACGGGAGAACTGCACTGTAGAAAAATGCAGGTCAAAGATCCTTTCTCTGACAGGAGCACTCTGCTGTTTTTAAATACATGTTACAAAACACAAATCAAAGATATTGTTTGACGGGAGCACTGTACTGTGGAAAAATGAAGGTCAAAGATCCTTTCTGTGACAGGAGCACTCTGCTGTTTTTAAATACATGTTACAAACACAAATAAAAGATCTTGTTTGACGGGAGCACTGTGCTGTGGAAAAATGCAGGTCAAAGATTATTTCTGTGACAGGAGCACTCTGCTGTTTTTAAATACATGTTACAAAACACAAATCAAAGATCTTGTTTGAAAGGAGCACTGTACTGTGGAAAAAATGCAGGTCAAAGATCCTTTCTGTGACAGGAGCACTCTGCTGTTTTTTAAATACATGTTATAAAACACAAATCAAAGATTTTGTTTGACGGGAGCACTGTACTGTGGAAAAATGCAGGTCAAAGATCCTTTCTGTGACAGGAGATCTCTGCTGTTTTTAAATACATGTTACAAAACACAAATCAAAGATCTTGTTTGACGGGAGCACTGTACTGTGGAAAAAAATGCAGGTCAAAGATCCTTTCTGTGACAGGAGCACTCTGCTTTTTTTTAAATACATGTTACAAAACACAAATCAAAGATCTTGTTTGACGGGAGCACTGTACTGTGGAAAAATGCAGGTCAAAGATCCTTTCTGTGACAGGAGCACTCTGCTGTTTTTAAATACATGTTACAAAACACAAATCAAAGATCTTGTTTGACGGGAGAACTGCACTGTAGAAAAATGCAGGTCAAAGATCCTTTCTCTGACAGGAGCTCTCTGCTGTTTTTAAATACATGTTACAAAACACAAATCAAAGATATTGTTTGACGGGAGCACTGTACTGTGGAAAAATGAAGGTCAAAGATCCTTTCTGTGACAGGAGCACTCTGCTGTTTTTTAAAATACATGTTACAAAACACAAATCAAAGATCTTGTTTGACGGGAGCACTGTTCTGTAGAAAAATGCAGGTCAAAGATCCTTTCTGTGACAGGAGCACTCTGCTGTTTTAAAATACATGTTACAAAACACAAATCAAAGATCTTGTTTGACGGGAGCACTGTACTGTGGAAAAATGCAGGTCAAAGATCCTTTCTGCGACCGGAGCACTCTGCTGTTTTAAAATACATGTTACAAAACACTAATCAAAGATAATTGCAATATGAGACAATAAAAAAAACTGCAATTGATACAATAAAAAAATAGAAATAATTGGACAATAAAAAAATAACATTAATAAAAGCATGTCTAATTGCAATTGAGATTAAAAAAAATTGAGATAATAAAAAATAAAAAATTATCATCTTATAATTTAATTATTGCTCTTGTTATATTTTCCACTTGTGTTTATTTCCTTCAATTTTTTCCCAATTATGTTTTTTGTATTTGGTTTATTCATTACCCAATTAGAATTGTTTCATCTTTCATTTATTTTATTATCTCAATTGCAATTAGTCAGACCAGGAGAGCTGATTGGTCAACACTCACAATGATTAATTATCTATCTTCCTATTCCCGCCCATCCCAGCCTAGGAATTACGATGGTACACTTACCAACTTTAGCAAGCAGGAGGAGCTAACCCCCGAGGTTACCCTTGACCTTTGGACTATAGACTATTTGTTATTATTATTACCCATACTTACCATTTTAACTATAAGTTAATTAACCAGCCACCACTTAACTTTATTCTGTGTGGGGGAGGTGATACACCCCCACATAATGCGACTCCCCACCCTTGCTTACATTGGCTTGGCAAGCCGATCAACCTGACTGGGATTGAACCCAGAACCCTATAAATGGGAGCTAGCTGTTTAACCATTCAGCTATCCTTGGTCTTATTATTACCAGATTTCGGGCCCCAATGACATATATAATTGAGAACTGTCTCAGTAAACTTTCATTTAAAAGAGTAATTGCTCTTAGTGGATATTTAGTAGTTGTAGAGTGACCTGACTGGGATTGAACCCAGAACCTTTTGTTTGGGAACTAGCTGTTTAACCATTCAGCAATCCTTGGTCCTATTGTTCCCAGATTTCGGGCCCAATGACATATATAATTGAGAACCTATAAACTATCATACAACATATTTATTCCTCTGACTAGATCTTTACTAGTTTCAGAGTGACGTGACTGGGATTTGAACCCAGTCCCCTTTGATTGGGAGCTAGCTGCTTTGACCACTAAGCTATCATTGGTCTTCTTGAAGCTAGATTTTGGGCCCCAATTACATATTTAATTGAGAACCTGTCACACTAAATCACAATGATAGTGAAACAAAACACCAACTCCCTACTGGGATTTGAACCCAGTACCCCTTGCTTAGAGGCCAACAGTGTTAACCACTCAGCTATCCCAGGTCTTGCAGACCTAGATTCCAGGCCCTAATGACAGATATAATCAAGGACCCGTCTTAGTGAACTACGATGGAGGTGAACCAAAACTTTGGAGCTTTGTTAAGTTACTGATCAAGCAAATAGTCAATCAGGACATTGCTGGTTTTACTGCTGTTGAGCAGCACACACACACAGAGTACTTACAAGTAGACACAGTGTGTAGACAGAAAAGGGAGAATGGACACATTTTGGTGTAAAAAGTAAAGATAAAGGTGAAGTTATAACACTGAAACACCCTCAGGAAGAGCTGCTTTAAGACATGGCTAGCTAGCTCGCAGCTAACATCCATCCACAGTGTTTTAACTACTTCTAAATCACTAAACCTGGCCTCCATGGCGACAAATAAAGTAAGTTTCTTACAAGTAGCATTATCACTGGAAGACGAGGAATAGCTAAACATGCTTCACTACACACCGTAGGTATATACAATATCTCACCGTCGTCACAATGTAAACAAATGCCATGGGTGGATCTACACCTGACATCCACTGTAATGATACCAAATACAAGAGCGTATCTAGTCGATACTACTACGATTACATCAATATTTTTTATCGTCACAAAATCTTTTTTCCTTTTTAAAAAAAATGTATATTATGTTTATAAAGTCAGTAAATATGTCCCTGGACACATGAGGACTTTGAATATGACCAATGTATGATCCTGTAACTACTTGGTATCAGATCGATACCTAAATGTGTGGTATCATCCAAAACTAATGTAAAGTATCAAAGAAGAGAAGAATAAGGGATTATTACATTTTGACAAAAGTGTAGATAGAAAATGTTGAAACAGAAAATAAGCAGATTTTAACAGCAAATGAACAAGTAGATTAATAATCATTTTTTACAGTTTGTCCCTCATAATGTGTACAAAATAATAGGTGGATAAATGACACAATATGTTACTGCATACGTCAGCAGACTAATTAGCAGAGGTGGGACCAAGTCATTGCTTTGCAAGTCACAAGTAAGTCTCAAGTCTTTACCCTCAAGTCTCGAGTCAAGTCCCGAGTCAAGACAGGGCAAGTCCGAGTCAAGTCCAAAGTCAAGACTGGAAAGTCTCAAGTCAAGTCCCAAGTCCTGCATTTTGAGTTTCGAGTCCTTTCAAGTCATTTAACCACAGACTAATATATTTACACAGATTGTGTATGCTTTTAAAACGCTGTATTTATTTATTAAAACAAGTGCATTTGAAATTGCAGGGAAAAAGATAGTGCTGACATTGCACTTCAAAATAGCACTATTAACCAGTCATTTTAAACATGTAACTCATTCCTTTACAGAATAAACACATTTGAAAAAAAACCAAGTGCAACTGTACTTATTTGCACAAAAGTGTTAACATTGTATTTCCATGGCATATTGCATTGTAACTAGTTCCACAGCAGTTTCTATCCTGTTCTTACCTTATCTCATCTCATACTGTATGTGTGTTTATGTGTGCGTACACATGAAAAACATAACAAATATATGAACATAACAATGAACAGAGTTGTACTTTTTAGATGTCAGGACCCTATGCAATATGTACACATATTCTTAATATAGTATACATTTTAACTGACCTTTATTTGACTATGTTTGTCTTTTTGTAGGTGGCTAAAATATGCGGTGCTGCTGACTGCCGTCTAACGTTACGTTACTGTGTGTGATACATTGACTAACGTTACGTTACTGTGTGTGATACATTGACTAACGTAACGTTACTGTGTGTGATACATTGACTAACGTTACGTTACTGTGTGTGATACATTGACTAACGTAACGTTACTGTGTGTGATACATTGACTAACGTAACGTTACTGTGTGTGATACATTGACTAACGTAATGTTACTGTGTGTGATACATTGACTAACGTTACGTTACTGTGTGTGATACATTGACTAACGTAACGTTACTGTGTGTGATACATTGACTAATGTTACGTTACTGTGTGTGATACATTGACTAACGTAACGTTATGTATAGGTACCTCATGCAACCCTGCTTAAAAAAAAATCACTTGACAAAAAGTATGAATAAGATAGCAAACTGCAGTGGACGCAACAGATTGCCGTGTTTGCAATGACGTTATAACCATAGACATCTTATAAGTAGACGCAGCATTGGTTGCTGTGACGTGAGCAATTTGCCCGCCATCTTGAAGTGCTGATGAGGAGCCGGCGAGCAGCCGAAACTGACAGTTGAAAGGTAGAAAACAAAGATGGTGGTGTTCACCGTTTTCCTGCTCAAATGAGCGGACTGTTGAAAATAGGAATCGGGGGATTACTTTTCACAAGTGAGATTTAACATTAACGTACTATTAGTTGTATTTTATGAAAATAATATTACCACAGAGTTGAGAAGGATCAAAGATCTTCAATATTTGTATGTGAAAATCACAAAGAAATCTTCTGGGGGAGGATGACGCCCCTACAAACTTTCAGCCCCACCTAAAACAAAATTCACCAGCCGCCACTGATTATGATGCATTCTCATTTTAGGCAAAGTATAAGACAATACTTTCTTAACAGTATAATTGTAACCAGGAATCAGTCTTCAAGTAACAATATTCAAATACTAACATTGTTGGGTTGAACAGAATTTGGTTTTATTCTGAATCCAGTGAAACAGATTGGTGGTTTTAGCTGATATGAAGACTTTCAGGTGTTTATATATGTTTAAGTATTTGGCAGACGCTTTTATCCAAAGCGACTTACATAAAATAATACATATAAAACAATCACTGCAAACATTATCATTTAAGGGAAGAATGTAATAGAAAATATCAATACAAAGTGTCAAGACAGAATAAACTCTCTGCTGCTGAAGCAACAGAGATACAGTCCCTAAGATATATAGATATCTAATGTATTCATACATTGTTTATGTAGGATACACACATATGTATATATAACCTAATCATATTGTTTCTTCAATTTAAAAATAGATTACCGTTTTTTTCCCCCTTCTCTGGGATTATATTCCCAGTTTTGATCTCGGACGTCTGGTCATTTATAGTGTATAAGAATATTATGTTACTCTTAAGCAAACTATGAATAATAAAACACGCCAAAACATGTGTCTGTTATTATGGCTACACGTATGACAAAAAAGGGGGTGAAAATCAGTCGTATTCAGTGAGGTAAAATTAATTAAATGCGCTGACAGTTCATTGCTCCTGCCAAATTAATTGCACTGAGTGGAGCGGATCACCACTCCAAGATGGCGGCCACGCGCCTCGTCTGCGCCAGTAGGCAGTAGCGCTCCATGCTGCGTCTACTTATAAGATGTCTATGGTTATAACGTTAGCAGTGAGTTTGCAGCCTCACTGATTTAACTACACAGCAAATAAAAGTCACGTTACTTAGCCAATAAACGTTATCGTACATTCAGAACTTACCCTTCTTTGTGCAACTTCAAATGTCGAACGAAGTTGGAAGTTGTTGCGTCTCCGTCTGTAATATTTGAACTGCGTGATTTGCATACCGCAATTCGTTTTTTGTTGACCAAGTCGTAGTTTTTATACCCGAACGAAACCAACTTTAACATAATTGTTTATCACTGGCACGTTGTTGGACAACTCTTGGTCATTGGTTGTCCTGCAATTTGATTGGATGAATGCTGTGTGATGAAAACAACGTATATCTAATTTGATTGGCTGTTGTACTGACAGCACACCAGCTGGCAGGAACAACACGCTGATCCACACAGATGAAGAAAATGGAAGATACGGAGCGCTCCCAAATAACTTTTTAAGCTTTGGATTTGGGGAAAGTGGCAAGTCATGTCAAGTCAAAAGGCTCAAGTCCAAGTGAAGTCACAAGTCATTGATGTTAAAGTCTAAGTCGAGTTGCAAGTCTCTTCACATTTTGTCAAGTCGAGTCTAAAGTCATCAAATTCATGACTCGAGTCTGACTCGAGTCCAAGTCATGTGACTCGAGTCCACACCTCTGCTAATTAGGAGTCTTTGTTTGTTTACTTACTACTAAAAGACAAGTTGTCTAGTATGTTCACTATTTTATTTAAGGACTAAATTACAATAATAAACATATGTTTCATGTACACTAAGATGTTTTGTTCAAATAAAGCTAATAATGCTATTTTTTTGTGGTACCCTTTTTTTTTTTAGAAAAGTATCGAAATACATTTTGGTACCGGTACCGGTCCAAAAATATTGGTATTGGGACAACCATTTATATATATATATATATATATATATATATATATATATATATATATATATATATATATATATATATATATATATATATATAAAAATAAATATATATATATATATATACATGTATGTATGTACGTATATATGTATATACATATATATGTACACACGTACATACACACACACACACACACACATATATATATACACACATATATATATATATATATATATATATATATATATATATATATGTACACACACACACACACACACACACACACATATATATATATATATATATGTGTGTATATATATATATATATATGTGTGTGTATATATATATATATATATATATATATATGTGTGTGTGTGTGTGTGTGTGTGTGTATGTACGTGTGTACATATATATGTATATACATATGTACGTACATACATACATGTGTATATATATATATATATATATATATATATATATATATATATATATATATATATATATATATATATATATATATATATATCTATATCAGTGACGTGCAATCAGGGGAGGCAGGGGAGGCGGGGCCTCACGTGCCATCATGGAAAGAAAAACTATTTAAAAAGAAAAAAATAATAATTAAATTGTTATATGTATACAGTGATTATACTATAAAGTTATTTTCCATTTAACTTCACCAGTCTTAGATTATTGTTATTCAAAATCGCTGAATTTTCACATTTGCCATTCAAATACTGAGAAGAGACTTGCGGTGAGTCATCAGCCAGTTGAGGCACGTCACTCAGTTGAGTGATATATATATATATATATATATATATATATATATATATATATATATATATATATATATATATATATATATATATATGTACGCATTGGGACACGCAAACTCCTCTACCACATAAGGTGGCAGCTCAGAGAGGAGCCTTTAAATTCAAAGTTAATGATTATTTGCAAAAAAAAAAAAAAGGTTCTCAGTTGGAACATTAAATATTTTGTCTTTGCAGTCTATTCAATTGAATATAAGTTGAAAAGGATTTGCAAATCATTGTATTCTCTTTTTATTTACCATTTACACAACGTGCCAACTTCACTGCTTTTGGGTTTTTGTAAATACTGACCTACTACGCTACTGTAACGTCATTATGGTGGTAAGTTTCCTTTAATGTCACGTGACACAAACTTCGCGCTGACATGTCCCACTATCCCCAAATGCCTCACCACTCCCCGCCAGTACAACCCCCCTCTCAATCTGATAATTGGATTGATTGATTGAAACTTTTATTAGTAGATTGCACAGTACAGTACATATTCCGTACAATTGACCACTAAATGGTAACACAACAATAAGTTTTTCAACTTGTTTAAGTCGGGGTCCACGTTAATCAATTCATGGTATCTGGTCATATTGTGGCGTTCGATGTGCAAAAATATAAATAAACATTTCATTACTCAAGTCTGATCCGTCTCTTTCAAGTCGCCATCTTGTCTTTTTCAAAACGAGGACAATCTCGGCTAAGAAAATTAAAATGTAAAAAAAAATCACGCTTGGGGAAGGCTCACATGAGTGATGAGTCATCGGCAGCAAGAAAAAAAACAAAAACAAAGACTCATCGTCACCTGACTGGGGAAACTCCAGGCGGACTTGAATGTCTTGTTTCGTGGTCTTACCAGAATGTTCTAGAAGGCAATACGTAATTACTTATGCAACACCAACAACAGACTAAAATGTTGATATTTAAGCGTGGAAACACTTTGTATTCACTTCCTAATAAGCGAATGACTACTTTAAACAAAATGTATTATTTGGGAATGTTATGAAATGATTTAATGCCTTCATTTAAGATCCCGGAAAAGCCTGATTGGAAAACGCTTAGTCATGGCTCGGCATTTCATTGGTCCATCTGGGCAGGGCTTAACATTTCAGCCAATCAAGTGCCGTGTAAATATTTACTCTCGACGGTGACGCCCATCACGGAAGTAGAATTCAAGTGGGCTTTAAAGGCTGCGTCACAAAGTCGGAACTTTTAGTGGCGAGTCGGAACAAGACATATTTGAGTTAACAGCGTCGAAGATTCTAGAAGAAGAAGCAAAGATGTCGGTGACGGTGAAAGCGTACCTGCTGGGCAAAGAGGAGGCGGTGAGGGAGATCCGCAGGTTCGCGGTGGACCAGGACGTGTCCAGCAGCTTCGACTATCTCAGCGGGAAAAGTGGCGAGGTGTTCTCAAATCTGAAGAACACCGCCTTCAACATGTTCTACCGAGGTCAGTCTACATGTTCTACAGAGGTCAGCTGCTTGTGTGAGCGACATGTTGGAGACCATCGATGTGCTTGATGGGTTACAGATGAGGAGGGAGACCTGGTGGCGTTCTCCTCGGATGATGAGCTGATGATGGGCCTGGCCTGCATGAAGGACGACACGTTCCGTGTTTACATCAAAGGTACCGTCATAGAAGACCACTTTTAGCAATACTTCAATTGTGTTCCAAATGGCCGCTTTTAAGAGCGCTCAATGAAGTGTGCCACCAGTACCCGGATGTTGTGCTCGCCACACCCCAAAGGGTGAGTGTGCAGTATAGGAAGGACCCTTACTTTGAATATTATTTTCATCAAAAATAAACATCAATGTTTCTTTTTTGCATGTCAAGTTTTTTTGGGAAATAAATGTGTGGGCAGCACGGTGGAAGAGAGGGGTTAGTGCGTCTGCCTCACAATACGAAGGTCCTGGGTTCGAACCTGCGCTCGGGATCTTTCTGTGTGGTTTGCATGTTCTCCCCAGGTACTCCGGCTTCCTCCCACCTCCAAAGACATGCACCTGGGGATAGGTTGATTGGCAACACTAAATTGGCCCTAGTGTGTGAATGTTGTCTATCTGTGTTGGCCCTGCGATGAGGTGGCGACTTGTCCAGGGTGTACACCGCCTTCCGTCCGATTGGAGCTGAGATAGGCTCCAGCACCCCCCGCGATCCCGAAAAGGGACAAGCGGTAGAAAATGGATGGATGGATGGAAATAAATGTCTTTTTAAGCAACTAAACAAGTGGATTTGTAACAGAAAACAACAAAAAATATATATGTAGTTGAAAAAAAAAAAAAAGTCAACAAAATAAGATAAAACATATTTGTAAACAAAAATAATGCATTTAAAAAAAAAAAAAGACAACGGAAATAATGGATTTGGAGTGAAAAAAGTAAACAATAATAATGTATTTGAAAAAGAATGTAAACAAAAATGACGTATTTGTAAAATTGCTAACCAAAATAATGGAATATAAATACATTTGAAAAACTAATTGTAAACGATAATAGATTTGAAAAAAAAAAAAAGTACAATAAAAATTATAGATTTAAAAAAAGACATGCACCTGGGTATAGGTTGATTGTCAACACTAAATTGGCCCTCGTGTGTGAATGTTGTCTATCTGTGTTGGTCCTGCAATGAGGTGGCGACTTGTTCAGGGTGTACCCGCCTTCCGTCCGATTGTAGCTGAGATAGGCTCCAGCACTATTTGAAGAAAAAAAAAAGTCAACAAAATAAGATATAAAAACAGATTTGTAACCAAAAATAGTTACAACAATTTGTAAACAAAAATAATGCATTTGAAAAAAAAAAAAAAGATAATGGATTTCAGTATGTTAATTGAATCACATAGCTTATACATTTGTCATTGTGTGTATTTCAGTTTAAAAAAAAAAAACAGTCCAGTGGAAGACAAAAGTAAAGATAGGAAAAGACAAAGCAAGATAAAGAGCCTAAATGGATTAATCTGCTTTGGATTGTTTGTTAGCTGTCTGCCAAGCTGTATAACCTCAACACATATAGTGAGGGCAGAACAGGCAATATGCAATTATTGCCAGGCTTCGCTCTAATGTAAGGGGGGAAGAATTGTTGATTGATGACTGTGGTGTTCTTAGTGTCATAGTGTGTGTAGTTACTATGTTCCAATAGCAGCAGAAGTGCACTTTTTGGAGAGCTGTATTATTTTCAGTTTTGTGCCCAAGGGACTGATTTTATGTAACACTATATTTATACACCTATAGTGATCACAGAGACAGGTTGTTTTTGTGTTATTGTGTATATATATATATTTTTTTTTCTGAAAAATCCCATTTAATATACTTTGGGTAGCAGTCTTTTAAAAAAAATTTTTTTTTTTTAGGGGGTAACTCAATATTTATTTTATTAGATTTTTTTCTTATAAAATGAAAGTGAGCTTTTGTTCAACCAAATATTGTTTTTTTTCCATATACAACAACCTATCTGGATTCGATAAGAGAATCGATAAGGAATCGGTTCGATAAGAGGATTCGATAATGGGCTCGAACTCGATAATTTCTTATCAAACATCATCCCTAGTCTTTTCTTGTCTTAACAGAGAAGAAGGAACATCGCCGAGACTTCCCACTTCACGCCTTCCCCCCTCCCCCGGCCCCTGGAGCCCCGGCCCCTGGAGCCCCGGCCCCCCACGGCCCCCTGCACCCCGGCGTGACGTGCGACGGCTGCAACTTCCCCGTGGTGGGCGTCCGCTTCAAGTGCACCGTCTGCACCGACTACGACCTGTGCTCCGCCTGCCAGGTGCGGGGCACGCACAGCGAGCACGCCCTGCTGCCCATCTGGCATCCGCTGCAGGTGAGTTGCATGGTCGCCGCAACGGCATAGGAGGAGAGTTCTGGAATGTTCTTTGGCGTTGGCAGGCCTGGTTCCCTCGGGGCAAGTGGATGAGGTCAATGAGACAATGCGCAAAAAGCCAACGCAAATGTTCCGCTGCCAGCGTCCCCCCCACGGGCGGATGCGCCCCCACGGACGGATGCGCCCCCACCGGTCAGTCCCGTCATTGTCGCCGCCGCTCGCCAACTTGCCTGGGCTTTAACTTTGACCTTTGAACCCTCCGCAGAGCTCAGTTACCTGAAGAACGTGGGCGAGGGCGTGGCGGCCATGTTGAGCCCACTGGGTGAGTAAAAACGTGCACACGCTAATCGATGATTAAAAGATGCCAAACGTCCACACTACAAGGCATATTTACACACTTGGCATATGCACGTGGGGATATGCTGACACATCTACACATGCGTACACAATCAGGTATTTGTGTATTTACGCCTTTACACTGCAAAAAGTCAGTTTTCAAAAACAAGGGAAAAAAAATACAAAAATGAGGGGTATTTTACTTGAACTAAGCAAAATTATCTGCCAATAGAACAAGAAAATTTGGCTTGTCAAGACTTTCCAAAACAAGTAAAATTAGCTAACCTCAATGAACTCAAAAATTCCTTAAAATAAGTATATTCTCACTAATAAGTGCACTTTTCTTGATAGCAAGAACAAATGAGACCTCTTTTCTCAATATGTTGAAAAATATTCTTAAATGAAGTAAATGCTAGTGCCATTATCTTGACATAATTATATGTGCTCGGCATTACATTTCTTGAAACCAGCAAACTTACACTTAAAAACTAGTTTATTTTTCTTAATGGAAAGGCAAAAAGGCGACGCTCAGGCAAATATTGTCTAAAAATGCATTTTCCCATCGATAACATGACATCATCGCGCCAAGTGCGTGCTCTTTCAGTCAATTAGTGAGCAAGGAATATAGTGTATATTTACAGCCCGGCCCCCGGCTAATTTTTTTTTTATTGTAATTTTGAAGAATTTATCTGAATGCATGAACTATTTCTGTTCAAAATTGTTTTGAAATGTCCCATGTTAAATGTTAAAATATTAACTGTCAGTTTAATTATGAGACATAATTGTGTCAAAGTCATGTTTTTTTATTTCATGCTTGAAATAAGAAATTATTACTTTGAAAAATCAGTTTTATACTTGTTAATGTTGGTGACACAGGTTTGCAACACTTGATATTCTAGTTTCAAGCTACTCATTGGCCTAGTGGTTAGAGTGTCCGCCCTGAGATCGGTAGGTTGTGAGTCATACCAAAGACTATAAAAATGGGACCCATTACCTCCCTGCTTGGCACTCAGCATTAAGGGTTGGAATTGGGGGTTAAATCACCAAAAATGATTCCCGGGCGCAGCCACTGCTGCTGCCCACTGCTCCCCTTACCTCCCAGGGGGTGATCAAGGGTGATCGGTCAAATGCAGAGAATAATTTCGCCACACCGAGTGTGTGTGTCTGACAATCATTGGTACTTTAACTTTTAACTTTGTTTTACTGAATATAGGTCATAAAATCTCAGCAACAAGCTGTAATATCTTACTGAGATCATTTAGGACCAAAACCCTTAGAACAAGTAAAACACTAACATAAAATCTGCTTAGTGAGAATAATTATCTTATCAGACAGAAAATAAGCAAATATCACCCTTATTTGACATATTTAATCTTACTTAGATTTCAGTTTTTGCAGTGTAGATGCTTGCATATTTCCAATTTGTGATTTGAGTATTTACGTAGTTTACATTTCCACATTTATGTGAGCAGGTATTTTTACATAGCACATTGCTGACCTGCCTATTTGTATACTCACTCAATTGCATATGTCGTCATTTGTATATTTACACATTTCTGGTTGTGTATTAGTTTGTTTACATATTTGTTTATGTGCCTATTGACGTATTTAGACCTTTGCTTCTTGAAATTAGCATTTTATTTTGGGGAGCAGGAAGTGTTTGGACCTACTTGATGGTTGTTCAAAGTGCACATTTTATTAATACTATTATAAAAAAGTGTAACTAAAGAGCACACCAGTGAAATACAACCACAAAGACTTGTCGTGTTGACTAATACCACAAAGCTAACCGCTCAATTTTTGTTTCATCTGACCCAAGAAGGTCTTATCTTTGTCCATGTGATGTCAGATGAAACAAACATTGAGCTGTTTGGCCACAATACCCAGCAATATGTTTGGAGGAGAAAAGGGGAGGCCTTTATTTCCAGGAACAGGAACACCATACCTACAGTCAAACATGGTGGTGGTAATATTATGCTCTGGGCCTGTTTTGCTGCCAATGGTACTGGTGCTTTACAGAGAGTAAATGGGACAATTGAAAAAGGAGGATTACCTCCAAAATCTTCAGGACAACCTAAAATCATCAGCCTGGAGGTCAGGTCTTGGACGCAGTTGGATGTTCCAACAGGACAATGACCCCAAACACACGTCAAAAGTGGTAAAGGAATGGCTAGATCAGGCTAGAATTAAGGTTTTAAAATGGCCTTCCCAAAGTCCTGACTTAAACGTGTGGACAATGCTGAAGAAACAAGTCCATGTCAGAAAACTAACAAATTTAGATGAACTGCACCAATTTTGTCAAGAGGAGTGGTTAGAAATTTAACCAGAAGCTTGTGGATGGCTACCAAAAGCGCCTTATTGCAGTGAAACTTGCCAAGGGACATGTAAGCAAATATTAACATTGCTGTATGTATACTTTTGACCAAGCACATTTGCTCACATTTTCAGTAGACCCATAATAAATTCATAAAAGAACCAATCTTCAGTGACCAACAAGTATGTGCTCCAATCACTCTATCACAAAAAAATAAGAGTTGTAGAAATGATTGGACACTCAAGACAGCCATGACATTATGTTCTTTACAAGTGTACGTACACTTTTGACCACGACTGTATGTATATTTGGAAATCTGTGGCCTTCAAAATAAAGGCGTAACCTCTGTGTGGGAATGGGGGAAAAAAGGGTTTCCTGCAACTGTTCAGACAACAAGGAAGTGACGTGTTTTTTTTTGCAGGCATCGAAGTGGACATCGATGTGGAGCACCAGGGTCAAAAGACCAAGGTGACCCCGCCCCCTCAGAGTGAAGGCGACGTGGAGATGGACGGGGCCGCCGAGGAGGGCGGTGCCAACGGCGGCGGTGAGCCGGCAAAGGTCGGTTGAGTGGTCACTTCCTGTTAGTGTGTTGCGGTCACGTGACTCTGAAGCCTGTCCTGTGTCCGCATGGACAGGTGGGCAAAGACTCCGATGAGGAGTGGACTCACCTGAACTCCAAAGAGGTGGACCCGTCCAGTGGAGAAGTGCAGTCCTTGAAAGCCGGGATTCAGGACCTCAAAGTGGACCAAGTGAACAAGGGTCCTCCCGTGGCTCCTCAGCCGGGTCCTTCAGGTGTGAAAGAGGCTTTGTACCCTCACCTGCATCCAGGTACGACCTTCCCTAAGCTCCTGTTTGACACATGGCCTCACCTCTGACCTTTGCCCCTGCACAGAGGCTGATCCCCGGCTGGTGGAGTCGTTGTCCCAGATGTTGTCCATGGGCTTCACTGACGAGAGTGGCTGGTTGACACGCCTCCTTCAGGCCAAAAACTTCGACATCGGAGCCGCCCTCGACGCCATCCAATACGCCAAAAAGCCCAACCCACAGCGCCAGTGATGTCATCGCTTCATTTATTGATTTGTTTGCATCAATAATCAATCAGTCCATTTTCTTCAAATCTCAATAAAACTTTTGGAGATCCTCAACACTGTTTTTCTTTACGAAGACATCACAGGTGTAATGTGGCTTAATATCTGAAAATAGGGGGAGGGGCCAGTCTGGTTGGTTGGGGTGTTTTTAAGAGGGGGTTGGGACAGTCTGGTTTGTGATAGTGTTCTTTGGACTTGGGGAAAGTCGTAGTGGTCTTAGAACTGCAGAGAACTCTGGTTGGTGGGAATATATTTGGTCCTGATGTGGTCTCAGAACTGGGGGGTAGTCTATAGTTGGTGAGTGGTCTTAGAACTGGGGACAGTAAGGGTGTTTTTGGTACTCATAGAGTAGGAGAGTATATTTTTGCCAAGTCTAGTTGCGGTATTTTTGGCACAGGAGGTATACTCTGGTTTCTGATAGTGGTCATAGAACTGGAGGACAGTCTTGTTAGTGGTAATATTATCAGGACTGGGTTGGTACAGTCTGGTTTGTGATAATGGTCTTAAAACTAGCATGGGCAGTGAAGTTGGTGATAGTTGTCTAAGAACTGGGGGGAAGACTGTTTGGCAGGGATGTTTTTGGGACAGAGTAGGACCGTCTGATTTTTGACCAGGGTGCAGTCTGGTTTGTGGGAATATTTTTAACAGTCTTCAGAACAGGGGAGCAGTCTAGTTGGTGTGTGGTCTGGGGACAGACTGGTTGGTAAGAGTGTTTTTGGTACTGAGAGTAGAAGAGTATGTTTATTGACGAGGGGGCAGTCTGGTTTGTTGGCACAGAACTGGGGGGTCGTCTTGTTGGTGGGTATATTTACAGTACTGGGAGTACGACAGTCTGGTTTGTTTGTGGCAATATTTTTGGCACGGGCTTGTGATAGCGGTCTTAGAACTGGGTGGTAGTCCTGTTGGTGGGTATACTTTCCAGGACTGGGGTGGGACAGTCTTGTGATAGTGGTCTTGGAACAGGGGGAAGACTGGTTGGCAGGGATGTTTTTGGGACAGAGTAGGACAGTCTAGTTTTGACAAGGGGGCAGTCTGGTTTGTGGCAATATTTTTGGCACAGGGGGTTGTACAGTTTAGTTTGTGATAGCGGTCTTAAAACTAGCAGGGGCAGTGATGTTGGTGATAAATGTCTTAGAACAGAGGTGTTTTGGGACCGAGTAGGACAGTCTGATTGTTGACAAGGGGGCATGTCTGGTTTGTAGCAATATTTCTGGCACAGGGTGTTGTATAGTCTAGTTTGTGATAGCGGTCTTAGAACTGTTGGTTGTCTTGTTGGTAGGTATATTTTCAGGACTGGGGTAGGACAGATGGTTTGTGACAGTGGTCTCAGAACAGGGGAGCAGTCTAGTTGGTGAGTGGTCTTAAAACTGGGGACAGACTGGTTGGTAAGAGTGTTTTTGGTACTGAGAGTAGGAGAGTATGTTTATTGACGAGGGGGCAGTCTGGTTTGTTGGCACAGAACTGGGGGGGTCTCCTTGTTGGTGGGTATATTTACAGTACTGGGAGTAGGACAGTCTGGTTTGTTTGTGGCAATATTTTTGGCACGGGGTGGTACAGTCTGGCTTGTGATAGCGGTCTTAGAACTGGGTGGTAGTCCTGTTGGTGGGTATACTTTCCAGGACTAGGGTGGGGCAGTCTGGTTTGTGATAGTGGTCTTGGAACAGGGGGAAGACTGGTTGGCAGGGATGTTTTTGGGACAGAGTAGGACAGTCTAGTTTTGACAAGGGGGCAGTCTGGTTTGTGGCAATATTTTTGGCACAGGGGGTTGTACAGTTTAGTTTGTGATAGCGGTCTTAAAACTAGCAGGGGCAGTGAAGTTGGTGCTAAATGTCTTAGAACAGAGGGGCGGACTGGTTGACAGAGGTGTTTTGGGACAGAGTAAGACAGTCTGATTGTTGACAAGGGGGCATGTCTGGTTTGTAGCAATATTTCTGGCACACGGGGTTGTATTAAAGTTAAAGTACCAATGATTGTCACACACACACTAGGTGTGGTGAAATGTGTCCTCTGCATTTGACCCATCCCCTTGATCACCCCCTGGGAGGTGAGGGGAGCAGTGGGCAGCAGCGGTGCCGCACCCGGGAATCATTTTTGGTGATTTAACCCCCAATTCCAACCCTTGATGCTGAGTGCCAAGCAGGGAGGTAATGGGTCACATTTTTATAGTCTTTGGTATGACTCGGCCGGGGTTTGAACTCACAACCTACCGATCTCAGGGCGGACACTCTAACCACTAAGCCACTGAGTAGGTTGTATAGTCTAGTTTGTGATAGCGGTCTTAGAACTGGGGGGTCGTCTTGTTGATGGGTATATTTTCAGGACTGGGGATGGTACAGTGATTTGTGATAGTGGACTCAGAACTGGGGGGGGGGGGGGGGGGCAGTCTAGTTGCTGGGTATATTTACAGGGCTGGGGGTGAGACAGTCTGGTTTCTGAATCGTGATAGTGGTCTTAGAACTGGGGCGGGGGCAGTCTAGTTGGTGATAGTGATCTTAGCACTGGGGTCAGACTAGTTGGTAGGGGTGTTTTGGCGGTATTTTTGGCACAGAGAATGGTACAGTCTGGTTTGTGAGAGTGGTCTTAGAACTGGGGGGCAGTCTAGTTGGTGGGTATATTTTCAGGACTGGGGGTGGGACAGTCTGGTTTGTGATAATAGTCCTAAAACTGGCAGGGATAGTCTAGTTGGTGATGGTTGTCTTAGAGCTGGGGGCAGATTGGATGGCAGGAATGTTTTGGGGACAGAGTAGGACAGTCTGGTTTGTGATGGGGGCAGTCTGGTTTGTAATAATGGTCTTCGAATTGGGGGCGGAGTCTGGTTGGTGGGAGTTTTTTTTAAATTATATATACACAGGGGTGGTACAGTCCAGTTTGTGTTCGTGGTCTCAGGACTTGGGGTTGAGGGGTGATTTTGGTACTGGGAGACAGTCTGGTTTGCAGCAGTGTTTTTAGGACTGGGTTTGGGACTGTCTTGTTTTAGATAGTGGTCTTAGGGTGAGGGAGGTGCAGTCAGGTATATGGCAGGGGTGGGCAGTCTGCTTGGCGGGGATGTTTCTGGCAGGAGGGGGCCGAGTTTGGCCAGTTTGCTTTTTCAGAGACGAGGCGACTGTTGCTAACTATCACTAAAACTTTCCCTCTCCCACTAACTTTGGCCCTTTTCTTTTTGGATGGTTGCGAAGAGATAACATTCCAAATTGCAAAGTTTATTTCAAAGATTATGCGTGCACAACCGTAATAAATTAACCCAATAATAGGCTAGGAGTGATACCCTAACTGTCACAATACAGTTATGTGAGTTTAGAAGCAATTTAAATCCTCTAAACAGAATTCAATCAGAAAAGGAAAAAACGTTGGTGTTTTCCAGTTATTTCCTAATATTGTTCTAGTATTTCGACACAATGTTGTTGATTTAGACATTTCAATGTACAAACCCCAAAGCCAGTGAAGTTGGATATCACCACATGGGCTCAGGAACACTTAAAAAACCCACAGTCAGTAACTACAGTTGGTCGCTACATCTGCAAGTGCAAGTTAAAACTCTACTATGCAAAGCGAAAGCCATTTATCAACAACACCCAGAAACGCTGCTGGCTTCGCTGGGCCCGAGCTCAGCTAAGATGGACTGATGCAAAGTGGAAAAGTGTTACCGTATTTTCTGCACCATAAGGCGCCCTGGGTTATAAGCCGCGCCTTCAATGAACGGCATATTTCAAAACTTTGTCCACCTATAAGCCGCCCCGTGTTGTAAGCCGCATCTAACTGCGCTAAAGGAATGTCAAAAAAACAGTCAAATAGGTCAGTCAAACTTTAATAATATATTAAAACCAGCGTGATGTGGGCGCGCATGGAATCGTATATCAACATGGACGGAGCTGCGTGAAAAAAGCCACCCGGCCTCTTCGCGTAAACTTAAACTTACCTTAACCACTTGCTCATCTTTTCTTCATCCATCCCTTCGAGTTAGCTTTTATGATGACGCCGGCTGGAAAGGTCTCTTTTGGCAAGGTCTTCCTTTTGAATATCACCATGGGTGGAAGTTTCTGGCCATTAGCATGGCAAGCTAGAACCACAGTGAAGGATGACTTCTCATTCCCTGTGGTGCGAATATTCACCGTACGTGCTCCCGTTGTATCCACAGTGCGGTTCACAGGAATATCAAAAGTCAGTGGAACCTCGTCCATGTTGATAATGTTCTCTGGCCGGATCTTTTTTTCAGCTATCTTGTTTTTACAATATGCACGGAAAGTAGCCAGCTTTTCTTGAAAGTCTTTAGGCAGTTGCTGTGAAATAGTAATCCGTGTGCGGATGGAGAGATTGTGTCTTTTCATGAACCGGATCCCTGTCGCTTAGTAGGAGCCATTTTGTGGTCTTTACAGATGTAAACACACAAAGGAAATGAAACGTACGGTAATATCCGCGCGCTTTTTCTTCTTCTACGCGGGCGGGTGGTTGCTTACAGTAGAAGAAGAAGCGCTTCCTGTTCTATGGGGGCGGGTGCTTACCTTGGCGGTTGCTTGCGTAGAAGAAGAAGCACTTCCTCTTCTACGGGGAAAAAAGATGGCGGCTGTTTACTGTAGTTGCGAGACCGAAACTTTATGAAAATGAATCTTAATATTAATCCATATATAAAGCGCACCGGGTTAAAAGCCGCACTGTCAGCTTTTGAGTAAATTTGTGGTTTTTAGGTGCGGCTAATAGTGCGGAAAATACGGTAATTACATTGTAATTTACAATTTAGGGATTTCATCATCTACGGTCCATAATATTCTGAAAATCTGTAGAAATCACTGCACATAAGCGATGATATTACGGACCTTCGATCCCTCAGGCGGTACTGCATCAAAAAGCGACAACAGTGTGTAAAGGATATCACCACATGGACTCGGAAACACCTCAGAAAACCACTGTCAGTAACTATAGTTCGTCGCTACATCTGTAAGTGCAAGTTAAAACTCTACTATGCAAAGCGAAAGCCATTTATCAACAACACCCAGAAACGCTGCTGGCTTCGCTGGGCCCGAGCTCATCTAAGATGGACTGATGCAATGTGGAAAAGTGTTAATTACATTGTAACTTACAATTTAGGGATTTCATCATCTACGGTCCATAATAGTCTGAAAATCTGTAGAAATCACTGCACATAAGCGATGATATTACGGACCTTCGATCCCTCAGGCGGTACTGCATCAAAAAGCAACATCAGTGTGTAAAGGATATCACCACATGGACTCGGAAACACCTCAGAAAACCACTGTCAGTAACTACAGTTCGTCGCTACATCTGTAAGTACAAGTTAAAAGTCTACTATACAAAACGAAAGCCATTTATCAACAACACCCAGAAATGGCGCCGGCTTCGCTGACTGATGAAAAGTGGAAAAGTGTTCTGTGGTCTGACGAGTCCACATTTCAAATTGTTTTTGGAAAGTATGGACGTTGTGTCCTCCGGAACAAAGAGGAAAAGAACCATCCGGATTGTTCTAGGCGCAAAGTTCAAAAGCCAGCATCTGTGATGTTATGGGGGTGTATTAGTGCCCAAGGCATGGGTGTCACGGTTTGGGGTGCAGCTTGCTGAGGTTCGTTCTCCCGGTACGCAAAACTGACGACTCCGGACGAAAGCGTGCAGGTAGGAGATGATTTATTTATCATAAATCATAAATGGATACAAACAGACAAAAACAAAACAAAAGGGGTGCGTGCCGATCGCACGGGAAGCTAAGGTAACTTACTTAGCACAGGAACACTAGAAGCTAAAGAATCGCTTAGCACAGGAATCATGAACTCGAAATCTCACGGGACAGTAGTGGGAAGCAAATAATGAAGCCACGACGAGTGACCGGAAAAGGCAGGCTTAAATAGTAGTCTCTGATGAGCGTAAAAAGCAGGTGAAAATCATAAGTAACCATGGTGACAAAACTCAGGAAGTGCATAAACAGGAACTAAAAGGAGTCCAAAACAAACCGATAACACAAAACATGATCCGGACCACGGATCATGACAATGGGTAACTTACACATCTGTGAAGGCACCATTAATTCTGAAAGGTACATACAGGTTTTGGAGCAACATATGTTGCCATCCAAGCAACGTTATCATGGACGCCCCTGCTTATTTCAGCAAGACAATGCCAAGCCACCTGTTACAAGACCGTGGCTTCATAGTAAAAGAGTGCGGGTACTAGACTGGCCTGCCTGTAGTTCAGACCTGTCTCCCATTGAAAATGTGTGGCGCATTATGAAGCCTAAAATACCACAACGGAGACCCCCGGACTGTTGAACAACTTAAGCTGTACATCAAGCAAGAATGGGAAATAATTCCACTTCAAAAATGTGTCTCCTCAGTTCCCAAACGTTTACTGAGAGTTGTTAAAAGGAAAGGCCGTGTAATACAGTGGTAAAAATACCCCTGTACCAACTTTTTTGCAACGTGTTGCTGCCATTAAATTGTAATTCTAAGTTTCTCAGTTTGAACATTAAGTATATTGTCTTTGCAGTCTATTCAATTGAATATAAGTTGAAAAGGATTTGCAAATCATTGTATTCTGTTTTTATTTACCATTTACACAACGTGCCAACTTCACTGGTTTTGGGTTTTGTATTAAGTGTACAATGTACTTTCTGTATTTGAGTGAAACTACCTGCGATGAAACCGATAAAACAACAAAGCAAATACTGCCGAATGTTTAATGTATTAGACTTCATACAAACACATATTACTTTTTGATGTGAGGGAAAACCCTGTTCATGTTGTCCTCAACCAACATCACACATCTCCCACTTGATGACCTATTCGTATGTTTACCACAGACTTAGCAACTACAAGGTTTCCCTCCTGTGTGTGTTGTCATATTCACGCTCTGACTGAATCTTTTACCACAGACTGTTGTCATGTGTTTTTTTATGCTGGCCCTCTGAGAAAATGTATTACCGCAAATTGGACATAGAAAAGGTTTTTCTCCGGTGTGTGTTCTCATGTGCGCCGTCAACGTGGCCCTCTGGGAAAACGCATTGCAGCAAATGGAGCAACTGAAGGGCTTTTCCCCCGTGTGCGTTCTCATGTGCGTCATCATGTTTACTTTCTGATTGAATCTTTTGCCGCAGACTGAGCAACTGAAAGGTTTTTCTCCTGTGTGCGTTCTCATGTGTGATTCTAGATTTGTGTTTTGAATGAATTTTTTACCGCAGACGGAGCAACTGAAAGGCTTTTCTCCTGTGTGTGTTCCTGTGTGTCGAACATAATCCCTTTTACTACAAAAATGTTTGGCACAAAATGAGCAGGTAAAACCTGTCTTGTCGTCGGAGCATTCAGGGTGTGGGTTGTCAGTGTGAGTCCTCACATCACCTTCACAGTCCGTATCGCTGCTCAAAGGTTCTTGGGTGTAGTCCTTGTCTCCATCTTCAGTAGATTGTGATGTCATGTCGTCACTATCTGATAGAGGAGCAAAGAGGTTGTCAACTTGTGGTTTGTCTTCATGGTCTTCAGTCTTCACAGAGACACCAGTCAGAGGCAACTGGGTGAGATCAGGCTCCTGCGGCCTGGGAAGACACTCTTCTCCTGACTGACTGATCCAGACTTCTCTTTCTTCTTCTTCTTTAAAGTCGGGGGGCTGTGGATCCTCCTGCTTCAAAGTGGGGTTTACCTCCTGTGGCTTATTAGCAGGTTGTTCTTCCCGATGACCACTCAGCTGCTGAACGTCTGCAGAAAACAAACACATTTTACTTCAGACATGTCTTTGTTTTTCTATTCACTGTTTGTTGATGCATCAGTGGTTATTGTGTCGGCCTTTCTAAACTTTACAGATTCTGAACCAAAGGCCGTGGACTGAGACAGGACAGGTGGTGCACTTTCATACGCACTTCAAACTACAACTTAAGTCTTTCCAAAAAATAGCTTTGTTTGCAATAAAAAAGGTTTTCTTTCCAAAGTTAACAAAAACAACTTTAACTACATATTGTGGAAGGATGCAGATATGTTTAAGAGTTCTTCCTTTTTACATAGCCATGTTTAGAGGATCTAGTACTTTTCCTTTGTTTATTCTACCAGTCTCTTTGTCTTCAGATTGTCTGTTTTATGACTCAACCTTGGAATGTGAAGACCTCCCCCATTGGTTTCTTATCAGTGGGGTGAGGGGGAGATGGGGATTGTCTTTGTTTGAAAATAAGTTGTTTTTCCCCTTGGAATCCCAGATCAACTAGAGCAGTCGATATGAATGTATTGATTAAGTTGATCTCCTAAAGCTTTAGTACAACTTTAATAAATATTCCAATTCTGTCTTGATGGTCCTTCTTACTCAGCATATATGTCATCATTGTGTGTGTGTGGACCTAGCCTACAGGGTGTTGTGATGCGTCTAGTGCAGTAGTTGGAGGGAAGGTTGCATGTCTACTTCCCATCTGCTTGCTAACCTCTCGCTTACAGACACTGCCGCTGGCTAGCCTTTGTGGTGAACGGAGAAGCAGCTTTGTGCGTCAGTCTTCTCCTGCCAGTACACAGCCTCTCCTTCACCAAGACTCCTGCCAGGCCTCCACGTGGCCACACACGGTAACTTGAGCCCTGCGGCTCAAGGCAAACGTGGCAGGGGATCTCGGAGCTGCAGTGGTCCCCAGAGGCGGGATGCGCAGGCCCACATTGTGGACACGCCCTGGCATCACCCAACCACTGCCCCGCTGCCTTGTGGGTTAGTCTGGGAAGACAAAAGGCTAGGGGAGCACACCCTGAGAGAAAAGCAAGTGACGTTGGAGACTGCCCGTTTCCCTCGTCAAAAAAGACCTCAACGGCGGAGTGGGCGGATGATGGATATAGAGAACCTCCACAACGGTCACAAAGGCGGAAGAAGGCTGCAGCAAAGATGGGCCCCCAATTGTCTTGGTCTCCATGCCATTGGACCCTGGCCTTCTCTTTGCCAAGGACAGTGTGGTGACTGCCTGTGCGCCAGTTTCCCCACTTTAAAAGATTCCCCGCACAGGCGTTCTCCTGAAGGACCCATCATTACCCAACCCCCCTATAAGTCCTTTGGCGACCAGGAAATGGTGACGGGAGCAGGACAGTGAAGTCTGGGAGCTTCTAGCCACGCACTGGCACATAGGCGGTGGGTGCCTGATTCAGTCGCCTTGCTCTCGGACCGAGGCAGAGAGAGTATTTCGGCAGCAGCACACACGTCTGAGCAGCCCTATTTAGGATCCACTCTGCTCACCCTAAACGGGAAGGGGCTAGAAAAGGTGCCCTAAAAATAGCCTGCCTCCTATAACCTGACTGGAATACCGCGTCCAGTGGGTTCACCTCATAGCGGTCGAAAAACAAAAACAAAAACAATGAACTTTGGAGCTTGGAATGTGAGAACACTTATGGACAGTGCCTCAAGCAATCGTCCAGAAAGAAGATCGGCAATCGTTGCCAGGGAGTTGAAAAGATGCAAGATCGACATTGCTGCCCTGTCTGAAACCCGTTTGGCTGAGGAGGGGCAACTAAAGGAGGAGAAAGGGGGATACACTTTCTTCTGGAAGGGAAAAACAGCTGATGAACCCAGAATCCACGGAGTGGGATTTGCCATCAGAAACCGGCTCATCTCCCAACTCTCCGATTCTCCAATAGGCATCAATGAGCGACTCATGACCCTACGCATGAGGCTCTCAAACAATCAGATGGCAACGGCTGTGAGTGCCTATGCACCAACTTTGGACTCACATGATGAAGACAAGGAGACCTTCTATGCAACCTTAGACCAGGTTCTATCGGATATCCCGAAAGAAGATAAGATCCTTCTACTCGGGGACTTCAATGCCAGGGTTGGCAAGGATCACAAGCTCTGGAAAGGCACTCTAGGTAAAGAAGGTGTTGGGAATGTCAACTCCAACGGAGTCCTCCTTCTGTCAACGTGTGCTGAACATGGTCTTCTGATAACAAACACCCTTTTCCGCCAGAGAAACCGGTTCAAAACGTCCTGGATGCATCCCAGATCAAAGCGCTGGCATCTCATAGACTATGTCATTGTCAGGGCCAGAGATCGTAAGGATGTTAACATCACCAGGGCCATGTTTTGTGCAGACGACTGCTGGACAGACCACCGCCTCATCCGCTCCAAAATGAACATCGAGCTGCGGCAGAAGAGGAGGACACAAAGGAGACTGTTCCGCCCTAAATTTAACATTGATAGCCTTGGAGACACAGATAGGGTGCAACATCTACAAAACACCCTGTCTGTGAGACTCCCGGAAGAATATCCTGAGGATGTGGAGGAACACTGGAAGGCTCTTAAGACCACGCTACTTGAAACCAGCAAGGATACCATTGGCTACAGGACTAGGAAACACCAGGACTGGTTCGATGAAAACGACATCGAAATACAACAGCTGATTGATGCCAAAAGGAAAGCTTTTTGTTCTTGGCAGAGTGACATCAACTGCAGGGACAAAAGGCAGGCCCACGCCAAGGCAAAGGCACTTGTCCAGAGCAGAGTGAGAGAGCTGAAAAACAAATGGTGGATGGAGAAGTCTCTGGAAATCCAGAAGCTTGCTGACTCTGGGGATACCAGGGGTTTCTTCAGTGCTACCAAGGCTGTTTATGGGCCCAGCTATCGAGGCCTAAACCCCCTCCGCTCTAAAGATGGACAAACCCTGCTCAAGGACGATGTAGGTATCAGTTCCAGATGGCGTGAACACTTTCAAGAGCTCCTGAATCGGAACTCCACAGTGGAGATGGAAACCATCAACCAGATTCCTCAGCGACCCATAATGGAGCATTTGGGTGATCCTCCCACCGAAAATGAGGTCCAGGATGCCATCAGAAAACTGGGTAACAACAAGGCTTCCGGACCAGATGGGATACCAGCAGAAATGTTAAAGCAAGGCGGACCAAAACTCCTTTGCCACATCCATAGCCTCATTGGTAAAATCTGGGATAAGGAGGAAATCCCAGCCGAACTCAGGGACGCCCTGATTGTCACCATCTTCAAGAAGGGAGATAAGGCGGACTGTGGCAACTACAGAGGCATCTCTCTCCTGTCCACAACAGGAAAAATACTGGCCCGTATTTTGGCAAACCGGTTATTGCCGCTTTCAGAAGAGATCCTCCCAGAGTCCCAGTGTGGCTTTCGTCCAGCTAGGGGAACATCGGACATGATTTTTGCAGTTCGTCAACTGCAAGAGAAATGTCGGGAACAACACCTGCCACTATACATGGCTTTCATTGACCTTACAAAGGCCTTTGATTCTGTGAACAGAACTGCCCTCTGGGGTGCCCTCTCCAAGATCGGATGCCCAGACAAGTATTTGAAGGTCTTGCGTCTGTTGCATGACGACATGACCGCAGTGGTAGTTGGAAATGGCGGCTCTGAAACGGCTCCCTTCAAAGTTGACACTGGTGTCAAGCAGGGCTGCATCATCGCACCAACCCTGTTTGCTATCTACATCTCAGCCATACTTCACCTCACCAGTCAAAACCTGCCTGAGGGAGTCCAGTTCATATACCGGACAGACGGCGGGCTCTTCAACCTGAGGAGGTTAAGGGCAAAAAGCAAGGTGCTTATATCCTCCATTACAGAGCTTCAGTACGCAGATGACAATGCTCTAGTTGCTCATTCTGAGTTGGACCTCCAGAACATCATGGATGCTTTTGCCAGAGCGTACCGACTCCTGGGACTTGACATCAACATAAAGAAGACTCAGATCCTGTACCAACCGGCCCCTGACACACCCTCCCAACCCCCCACAATTTATGTGGACAACAACATCTTGGAAAACGTGGAGTATTTCGCTTATCTTGGCAGTCTTCTTTCAAAGAGAGCTGTCATCGATGCCGAGATCCACCACCGCATTGGTTGTGCCAGCGCAGCTTTTGCTAAGCTCAAGAAAATAGTTTTTGAGAATCGGGTCATCCAGACCAACATCAAGCTTCTTGTATATCAAGCTGTAGTTCTGCCCACTCTGCTCTATGGGGCTGATAGTTGGACCACCTACAGCAGACACCTGAAGGCTCTGGAGCAGTACCACCAGCGATGTCTCCGCAAGATCCTCAGGATCAGCTGGGAAGATAGGCGTACCAACATTAGTGTTCTGAAGGAAGCTAACATGCCCAGTATCACTACAACTGTCAGTCGGCACCAGCTGCGATGGACAGGCCATGTAATTCGCATGCCAGACAGTCGCCTTCCAAAACAGATGTTGTACGGACAACTGACGGAAGGACAACGCACCCAAGGGGGGCAGAAGAAGCGGTATAAAGATAACCTCAAAATCCATCTGAGGAAATGCTGCTTCAACCTCAACACCTGGGAGGAGACTGCCCACCAGAGGGTTTTGTGGAGCAGGATGGTCCATGAAGGCACAGCACGGTTAGAAAAGGACCTCCACCGTGCCGCGGAAACCAAGAGGCAACAAAGAAAGGAGAGATCCACTACCAAAACAGCTCCTCAGACCACCACCACAACCACCACTACTACCACGACAATCACGCACATATGCCCCCACTGCAATAGAGTCTGTGGATCACGGATTGGCCTCCACAGCCACCTGAGGACCCACAGATGACTAGACTCACCAACAGGAGGACTATCATACTCGCGTCGAGTGATCGCCAATGATATGTCATCGAAAGAACTTGGGATTGACCAGTAACTTAGCTTCCCTTGGAGGAAGAACTGGTCCGGCGCAACAATACAAAGCTATAAACAAAACTAAGCTCAAGTGTTGCGTAAGCAGTGGTTAAAAAAATGTTGTCGCCGCAAGTCACTCCACCCGACAATTGTCCAATCAGTTTCACCGGTGCACCCTATATGCTTTCCTCACAGGTGCTGTAATGACACAAATGTAAATTAATTTGTAATTAAAAAAAAAAAAAAGTAGTATGCAGTACCGGAGAAACAAATAACACAAAAATGGCTACCACAACTATAATGACCAACATCAAAGTGCAGCAGCGCAGTAGGCCCAAGTATCCATCAAACACCACCACAATGACCAACACCAAAGTGCGCTAGTGCAATAGGCCCAAGTATTCATCTAAAAACAAATAATTAATTCAACTTAATATATGCAGGACTACTGAAATATAAATAACACAAAAATGGTGGTTATTTTCCGCATGTCCGGATCGCCGGGGCAGCAGTCTCAGTCAAGAAGCCCAAATTTCCCGGCCTACGATTACCTCTTGCAGTTCCACCGGGGAGACACCGACGAGTCCCCAGGTCACAACATAATCTCTTCAGCGCATCCTTTTAAGTCTACCATTGGCCTTACAGTCGTGGTCAAAAGTGTACATACACTTGTAAAGAACATAATGTCATGGCTGTCTTGAGTTTCCAATCATTTCTACAACTCTTATTTTTTGTGATAGAGTGATTGGAGCACATACTTGTTGGTCACAAAAAACATTCATGAAGTTTGCTTCTTTTATGAATTTATTATGGGTCTAAGATTTAGATTTAAGATTTAGATCGAACATTTAGATTTAGATTTAAGATTTAAAATGGGATTCAACATTTATGTTTACATTTAACATTTAGAGCTCACATTTAGATTTAACATTAAGTTCTCACATTTAGATTTAAGACTTAGATTTAACATTTAGGTTTAGATTTATCATTTAGATTTGTAATTAACATTTAGCACTTAAATCTACATTTAAATATATATCTAAGATTTGGATTTAAGATTTAGATCGAACATTTAGATTTAGATTGAACAATTAGATTGAACATTTATTTTAGATTAAACATTTAGATTTAAGATTTTAAATTGGATTCAACGTTTATGCTTAGATTAAACATTTAGTGCTTATATTTAGATTTAGATTTAAGATTTAGATTTGGAATTAACATTAAGCACTTAATTCTAGGTTTAAATATATATTTAAGATTTAGATTTAAGATTTAGACTTAGATTGAACGATTAGATTTAACATTTCGATTGAACATTTAGGTTTAGATTAAACATTTAAATTTAAGATATAAAATTGAATTCAACATTTATGTTTACATTTAACATTTAGAGCTCACATTTAGATTCAACATTAAGTGCTCACACTTAGATTTAAGACTTAGATTTAACATTTAGGTTTAGTTTCAACATTTAGATTTAAGACATAGATTCAACATTTAGATTTTGAATTAACATTTAGCACTTAAATCTAGATTTAAATATATATTTAAGATTTAGATTTAAGATTTAGATCGAACATTTAGATTTAGATTGAACAATTAGATTTAACATTTTGATTGAACATTTTGGTTTAGATTAAACATTTAAATTTAAGATTTTAAATTGGATTCAACATTTATGCTTAGATTAAACATTTAGTGCTTACATTTAGATTTAAGATTTAGATTTGGAATTAACAATAAGCACTTACATCTAGGTTTAAATATATATTTAAGATTTAGACTTAGATTGAACGATTAGATTTAACATTTGGATTGAACATTTAGGTTTAGATTAAACATTTAAATTTAAGATATAAAATTGAATTCATCATTTATGTTTACATTTAACATTTAGAGCTCACATTTAGATTCAACATTAAGTGCTCACATTTAGATTCAAGACTTAGATTAACATTTAGGTTTACATTTAACATTTAGATTTAAGACATAGATTCAACATTTAGATTTGGAATTAACATTTAGCACTTAAATCTAGATTTAAATATATTTTTAAGATTTAGATTTAAGATTTAGATCAAACATTTAGATTTACATTTAAGATTTAGATTATCCATCCATCCATTTTCTACCGCTTATTCCCTTTTGGGGTCGCGGGGGGCGATGGAGCCTATCTCAGCTACAATCGGGCGGAAGGCGGGGTACACCCTGGACAAGTCGCCACCTCATCGCAGGGCCAACACAGATAGACAGACAACATTCACACTCACATTCACACACTAGGGCCAATTTAGTGTTGCCAATCAACCTATCCCCAATTAAACATTTAGATTTAGGATTTATAATTGGATTCAACATTACAAATTAGAGCTCACATTTTGATTTAACATGAAGTGCTCACATTTAGATTTAAGACTTAGATTTAACATTTAGGTTAAGATTCAACATTTAGATTTGGAATTAACATTTAGCAATTAAATCTATATTAAATATAGTTTTAAGATTTAAATTTAAGATTTAGAGCAAACATTTAGATTTAGATTTAAGATTTAGATGGAACATTTAGATTTAGATTCAAGATTTAAAATTGGATTCAACATTTATGTTTACATTTAACATTTAGAACTCGCATTTGGATTTAACATTAAATGCTCACATTTAGATTTAAGGCTTAGATTTAACATTTAGGTTTAGATTTAACATTTAGATTTAAGACAGATTCAACATTTAGATTTGGAATGAACATTTAGCACTTAAATCTAGATTTAAATATATTTTTAAGATTTAGATTTAAGATTTAGATTCAAGATTTAGATCAAACATTTAGATTTACATTTAAGATTTAGATTTGACATTTAGATTTAGGATTTATAATTGGATTCAACATTTATGTTTACATTTAACATTAAGTGCTCACATTTAGATTTAAGACTTAGATTTAACATTTAGGTTAAGATTCAACATTTAAGATTTGGAATTAACATTTAGCAATTAAATCTATATTTAAATATATTTTTAAGATTTAGATTTAAGATTTAGAGCAAACATTTAGATTTAAGATTTAGATGGAACATTTAGATTTAAGATTTAGATGGAACATTTAGATTTAAGATTTAAAATTGGATTTAACATTTATGTTTACAGGGCTTCACGGTGGGAGAGGGGTTAGTGCATCTGCCTCACAATACGAAGGTCCTGAGTAGTCTTGGGTTCAATCCCGGGCTCGGGATCTTTCTGTGTGGAGTTTGCATGTCCTCCCCGTGACTGCGTGGGTTCCCTCCGGGTACTCCGGCTTCCTCCCACCTCCAAAGACATGCACCTGGAGATAAGTTGATTGGCAACACTAAATTGACCCTAGTGTGTGGATGTGAGTGTGAATGTTGTCTGTCTATCTGTGTTGGCCCTGCGATGAGGTGGCGACTTGTCCAGGGTGTACCCCGCCTTCCGCCCGATTGTAGCTGAGATAGGCTCCAGCGCCCCCCGCGACCCCAAAAAGGGACTAAGCGGTAGAAAATGGATGGATGGATGGATTTATGTTTACATTTAACATTTAGAGCTCACATTTGGATTTAACACTAAATGCTCACATCTAGATTTAAGACTTAGATTTAACATTTACATTTGGAATTAACATTTAGCACTTAAATCTAGATTTAAATCTAGATTTAAGATTTAGATTCAAGATTTAGATCGAACATTTACATTTAAAATTTAAACTTGGATTCAACATTTATGTTTACATTTAACATTTAGAGCTCACATTTAGATTTAACATTAAGTGCTCACATTTAGTTTTAAGTCTTAGATTAAACATTTAGGTTTAGATTTAACATTTAGATTTGTAATTAACATTTAGCACTTAAATCTAGATTTAAATAAATATTTAAGATTTAGATTTAAGATTTAGATCGAACATTTAGATTTAGATTGAACGATTAGATTTAACATTTCAATTTGAACATTTAGGTTTAGATTAAACATTTAGATTTAAGATTTAAATTTGGATTCAACATTTATGTTTACATTTAACATTTAGAGCTCACATTTAGATTTAACATTAAGTGCTCACATTTAGATTTAAGACTTAGATTCAACATTTAGGTTTAGATTTGGAATTAACAATTAGCACTTACATCTAGATTTAAATATATATTTAAGATTTAGATTTAGATCAAACATTTAGATTTAGATTGAACGATCAGATTGAACATTTTGATTTGAACATTTAGGTTTCGATTAAACATTATTTAGTGATGCACCGGAAATGGAGTAGAGCTTGCGATGTACTGTTGTGAACGTGTCTGCCTAAATTGAAGAATAAATTACGGCCCAATTTGGTCTAAATCAGGGGTGTATAGACTACATAGACGAAAATCTATTCCCAAGTGGGCCGGACTGGTAAAATCACGTCATGATAACTTAAAAATAAAGACAACTTCAGATTGTTTTCTTTGTTTAAAAATAGAACAAGCGCAATCTGAAACCATACAAATCATAATGTTTTGGGGTTTTTTTTTCTACACTTACATGTTGCTGTTCATAGTAGTCTATCTTTATTTGTCGTGATTTATCATTTCTGAATAAATTATGTGATATTCATCAGTCAAATAGGCTTGAGTCTGGCAGAGTTTTAAAATGCTCTCATTGGTGTAAATCATAAGATGTAATAAATAGTAATATCAAAATCAAATTACAGAATGTTGTTAAAGTAATTTACCGTATTTTTCTGACTATAAGTCGCAGTTTTTTTCATAGTTTATGAAAGTTGCATAATGTTATTTTCCTTCTTTATTATGCATTTTCGGCAGGTGCGACTTATACTCCGGTGCGACTTATACTCCGAAAAATACGGTACTCATTTTACTCAACTGATGTACTAACTTATTATGTACATATGTCCAAACTTGTGAATTTGGACTCATTTCATGAATCACACATGAAGTTAGAATGGGATACATATTATTTGATCATATTTATGTGTGCCCAGATAACATGTCGCCAGTCCTGTATCTTAACCGGGCACATAGCTCCGCCCCCTCTGAAGTCATGCGCGCTCCTGCGGCAGGGGATGCAAATAATTGCTATTGCGACATCCAGTGGACACATTTAGAAGAGCAGTTTATTTTGTTAAATAATTTCCGCTCATTTTTATACTTAATCATCTCGAGGGCCGGATACAACCTGTTAACGGGCCTTATCCGGCCCGCGGGCCGTACGTTTGACACCCCTGGTCTAAATAATAAATTCTGTAGTCCGTGTGTGATAGAGAACCGAATTTAACGAGTATTACCGTATGCAATTAAAATGATTGACAAACCGTGGTTAAAAACATGTTGATAAAAATGATAGACTAATATATTAAAACGAAAAAATAATATATGAACATATATCAACATTGTTGCCCTAGGGCAGTGGTTCTCAACATTTTTTCAGTGATGTACCCCCTTTGAACATTTTTTAAATTCAAGTACCCCCTAATCAGAGCAAAGCATTTTTGGTTGAAAAAAAGAGATAAAGAAGTAAAATACAGCACTATGTCATCAGTTTCTGATTTATTAAATTGTATAACAGTGCAAAATATTGCTAATTTGTAGTGGTCTTTCTTGAACTATTTGGAAAAAAATATATAAAACTTGTTGAAAAATAAACAAGTGATTCAATTATAAATAAAGATTTCTACACATAGAAGTAATCATCAACTTAAAGTGCCCTCTTTAAGGATTGTAGTAGAGATCCATCTGGATTCATGAACTTAATTCTCAACATTTTTTCACAAAAAAATAAATCTTTAACATCAATATTTATGGAACATGTCCACAAAAAATCTAGCTGTCTACACTGAATATTGCATTGTTGCATTGTAATGAATGGAATAGCCTACTTGATTTGATGTTCAGTTTATGAACTTACATTCATATTTTGTTGAAGTATTATTCAATAAATATATTTATAAAGGATTTTTGAATTGTTGCTATTTTTAGAATATTTAAAAAAAAATCTCACGTACCCCTTGGCATACCTTCAAGTACCCCCAGGGGTACGAGTAACCCCATTTGAGAACCACTGCCCTAGGGGAAACTGGGTAACACAAGCTTAACCTATTATTACTATAACAATCTACAAGGTTAATATAGGTTGCTTCTCTTTCTTCCCCTCCATTTTTCGGTATTCATTTTTTGTATCTCTAGTTGTCATTACGTATATGTATTGTTGCATTTGAACAACTGTATTGTTGATAATAGAGGTAAGTTATTGGTATTGTTCATTATCAATAGCGCTATTTCTATTATTTGTAATGCTCTATTCGTAGTGTAAATATGCTCATTGTCATTTCTGTATTATTATTTATTTCGCTAACTGCTTCTTTGCTATCACTTTTACCATCATATTTGTACAAATCGTATGTGCCGATGTTGCTCTAGTGTTGTTGTTGTTGTTATTGTTGTTGTGTTTGCTGTTGTTGTTTTTGTCTCTCTGTCTAATCCCCCTCTTGTCCCCACAATTTCCCCCTCTGTCTTCCTTTTTTCCCTCTTTCTAGCCCCTCCTGCACCAAATGATATTATAATTACATTCAATAAAGTCAAATACAAATAAGGCAACAAGAGAAGTATTCTACACTTCTCTTTTGTAAAGTAAATCTGAACAGCCGATACGGGCATCTACATCAAATATATGATACGCCTGAGAAGCTGGACAGGACAAAAAAATAAATAAATAAATAAAAACGATGGACTGACTAGGGTTAGCTAACCTAAATGCTCACATGAAAAGAAAATACATTAACACCATTCCCTAATCTAAACCTGTATAAACACACTACTGTCTGAGCAACTAAGCGATCAAACAAAGTGATCGATATAAAAAGAAGATATTCAAACGCAGAGGTGGGTAGTAACGCGCTACATTTAGTCCGTTACATCTACTTGAGTAACTTTTGGGATAAATTGTACTTCTAAGAGTAGTTTTAATGTAACATACTTTTACTTGAGTATATTTATAGAAAAAACGCTACTTTTACTGCGCTCCATTCATCTACATTCAGCACGCTACTCGCTCCTGATTTTTATCGATCTGTTTATGCACGCTTTGTTTGTTTTGGTTTGTCAGACAGACCTTCAAAGTAGGATCTATCGCATGCCTGCGTTTCACCAATCAAATACAGTCACTGGTGACGTTTGACTCAGTTTCACCAATCAAATGCAGTCACTGCTGACGTTTGACTCCGTTTCACCAATCAAACAGAGCCAGGCGGTCATGTGACCGCCTTTCAGCGGCAAAACAACCAGTTTAAGCTTACATGAACTCACGTCAAATTTGAGGAAGCACATGGTGGTAAGTAACGTTGGTAGATATTTTGGCTGTCACCGGGGCGGTATAGCTCGGTTGGTAGAGTGGCCGTGCCAGCAACTTGAGGGTTCCAGGTTCGATCCCAGCTTCCGCCATCCTAGTCACTGCCGTTGTGTCCTTGGGCAAGACACTTTACCCACCTGCTCCCAGTGCCACCCACACTGGTTTAAATGTAACTTAGATATTGGGTTTCACTATGTAAAGCGTTTTGAGTCACTAGAGAAAAAGCGCTATATAAATATAATTCACTTCACTTCACTGTAGGCTGATGTTAGCTTCCCTGCTATGAATCACTGTCAAATGTAAATTGTGTGGGGACATTTATTAATGCACTGCAGCCTCATACACACACACACACACACACACACACACACACACACACACACACACACACACACACACACACACACACACACACACATACAAACACCAATCAGAAGTGTGTTCCCAGGTGCTGCCCACACCTATTAGTTTATGGTTTGCGTAAAGGCTAACTTGTTATTTTCCTTTGTAATCTCTGCTTACTGAGCCTATGGTGCTGTTAAGTTATTGTGGCTCAATTTGCCTTAATTTGTTTTTTATGTTAATGTATTATTATTCAATATATATTATTGTTTTAGTTGCTTAAGAGATATTCCTGGCTCTGAATTTGCTCATTGCAATTTGTATGTTTTTGTGCATTATTTGTTGCTGTCATCATTAAACGAACAGGTTACTCATCAGTTACTCAGTACTTGAGTAGTTTTTTCACAACATACTTTTTACTTTTACTCAAGTAAATATTTGGGTGACTACTCCTTACTTTTACTTGAGTAATAAATCTCTAAAGTAACAGTACTCTTACTTGAGTACAATTTCTGGCTACTCTACCCACCTCTGTTTAAACGCACTAATACAAACCCCGTTTCCATATGAGTTGGGAAATTGTGTTAGATGTAAATATAAACGGAATACAATGATTTGCAAATCATTTTCAATCCATATTCAGTTGAATATGCTACAAAGACAACATATTTGATGTTCAAACTGATAAACAAATAATCATTAACTTTAGAATTTGATGCTAGCAACACGTGACAAAGAATTTGGGAAAGGTGGCAATAAATACTGATAAAGTTGAGGAATGCTCATCAAACACTTATTTGGAACATCCCACAGGTGAACAGGCAAATTGGGAAGAGGTGGGTGCCATTATTGGGTATAAAAGTAGATTCTATGAAATGCTCAGTTATTCACAAACAAGGATGGGGCAAAGGTCACCACTTTGTCAACAAATGCGTGAGCAAATTGTTGAACAGTTTAACAAAAACCTTTCTCAACCAGCTATTGCAAGAAATTTAGGGATTTCACCATCTACGGTCCGTAATATCATCAAAGGGTTCAGAGAATCTGGAGAAATCACTGCACGTAAGCAGCTAAGCCCGTGACCTTCGATCCCTCAGGCTGTACTGCATCAACAAGCGACATCAGTGTGTAAAAGATATCACCACATGGACTCAGGATCACTTCAGAAACCCACTGTCAGTAACTACAGTTGGTCGCTACATCTGTAAGTGCAAGTTAAAACTCTCCTATGCAAGGCGAAAACCGTTTATCAACAACACCCAGAAACGCTGCCGGCTTCGCTGGGCCCGAGTTCATCTAAGATGGACTGATACAAAGTGGAAAAGTGTTCAGTGGTCTGACGAGTCCACATTTCAAATTGTTTTTGGAAACTATGAACGTCGTGTCCTCCGGACCAAAGAGGAAAAGAACCATCCGGATTATTATAGGCGCAAAGTTGAAAAGCCAGCATCTGTGATGGTATGGGGGTGTATTAGTGCCCAAGACATGGGCAACTTACAGATCTGTGAAGGCGCCATTAATGTTGAAAGGTACATACAGGTTTTGGAGCAACATATGTTGCCATCCAAGCAACGTTACCATGGACGCCCCTGCTTATTTCAGCAAGACAATGCCAAGCCACGTGTTACATCAACGTGGCTTCATAGTAAAAGAGTGCGGGTACTAGACTGGCCTGCCTGTAGTCCAGACCTGTCTCCCATTGAAAATGTGTGGCACATTATGAAGCCTAAAATACCACAACGGAGACCCCCGGACTGTTGAACAACTTAAACTGTACATCAAGCAAGAATGGGAAAGAATTCCACCTGAGAAGCTTAAAAAATGTGTCTCCTCAGTTCCCAAAGGTTTACTGAGTGTTGTTAAAAGGAAAGGCCATGTAACACAGTGGTGAACATGCCCTTTCCCAACTACTTTGGCACGTGTTGCAGCCATGAAATTCTAAGTTAATTATTATTTGCAAGAAAAAAATAAAGCTTATGAGTTTGAACATCAAATATGTTGTCTTGGTAGTGCATTCAATTGAATATGGGTTGAAAAGGATTTGCAAATCATTGTATTCCGTTTATATTTACATCTAACACAATTTCCCAACTCATATGGAAACGGGGTTTGTATAATGTGTGTCTATTTATCTTAGTTATTTAAATAATACAGTTTGCTTAAAATAGTTTAGTGTGTGTATAAGTACTTTTTGAGCACATTCAACAATACCGCGATAATAATGATAACTGTGATCACGTTGCTGTAACATTGTTGGTGTGATGATATCGCGAGACACGGCGAGAGTCAAGATGGCGGAATATCCTTATTATAATTCAATGCATCTCTAAAGAAAGCTAAAGTTCCTCCTCCGCACATTTCTTTGTGCCTCAAGATCGACAAAATGTAATGTCAGTTCACCTGTTTCGTGTAAAGGATTAAGTATGAGGATAATAAAAGTGTTAAAAAAATACCTTCAACGTGTAGCACAATTTGAGTTTTGCGAGCAGCTTCCAGTTGTTGTCGATGTCGCTCCTTCTCTTCTCTCGTTCGAGAAAGTTCCTCCTCGTACGACGCAATGGTTCGTTCAAACAGCGCGAATATTTCATCAGCTGCCGCCATTAGTCGCTCTTTCACCAACTCTTTCAACATGTCTTGTAGCGAGCTTCACTAATGCTAAATGGTAACGTCTGCCTTAAAAACAAAGTTGTTTTTCGTCGATGGAGGTTTGACCACCGCCGAAGCGTCCATGAATCTCACTGCTGCCATCTTGCGGCGACATTGAAGACTGCTCAAGACGAGAGCTGCACATGTTAAAGTTAAAAAGTTAAAGTACCAATGATTGTCACTCACACACACACTAGGTGTGGCGAAATTATCCTCTGCATTTGACCCATCACCCTTGATCACCCCCTGGGAGATGAGGGGAGCAGTGAGCACCAGCGGTGGCTGCGCCCGGGAATCATTTTTAGTGATTTAACCCCCAATTCCAACCCTTGATGCTGCGTGCCAAACAGGTTAATCCTACACATTATTTAACTAGAAAGTTTGGTTTGGATTTGGTTTACAGCAGTGTTTTTCAACTAGTGTGCCGTAAGAGAGTATGTAACGCTTTAACCAAAAATTTACAAAAGGCAAGTCCCGCTAGGAAAAGGCACTGAAGCATAGGGATTGTTTCAGCTTGTTCTGTCTTTCAATTACTCTACAAACTGGACGGATGAGCTTTACCCTACTCACAGGGAACTTTTATTCAACAGTTGCCATTCAACATATACGGCACACTTCTCCCGGTGCGTCACTCTAAACCGTCCGGGTAGGAACACCACACACACAAGCAATTCCTATTGCTACAGAGATGGCTATGCAAAACAAAAGTAAAACTGAACTGGCTACAAAATAAACAAAAACCAGAATGCTGGACGACAGCAAAAACTTACAGCGTGTGGAGCGGAGACGGCGTCCACAAAGTACATCCGTACATGACATGACAATCAACAGTGTCCCCACAAAGAAGCAGAGGTGGGTAGAGTAGCCAGAAATTGTACTCAAGTAAGAGTACTGTTACTTTAGAGATGTATTACTCAAGTAAAAGTAAGGAGTAGTCACCCCAATATTTACTTGAGTAAAAGTAAAAAGTATGTTGTGAAAAAACTACTCAAGTACTGAGTAACTGATGAGTAACCTGTTCATTTAATGATGACGGCAACAAATAATGCACAAAAACATAAAAATAGCAATGAGCAAATTCAGAGCCAGGAATATCTCTTAAGCAACTAAAACAACAAGATATATTAAATAATAATACATTAAAATAAAAAAAATTAAGGTAAATTGAGCCACAATAACTTAACAGCATCATAGGCTCAGTAGGCATTGATTGATTGATTGATTGATTGGAACTTGTATTAGTAGGTTGCACAGTACAGTCCATATTCCGTATCAATCAATCAATCAATCAATCTTTATTTATATAGCCCTAAATCACAAGTGTCTCAAAGGGCTGCACAAGCCACAACGACATCCTCGGTACAAAGCCCACATAGTGGTATAATTGACCACTAAATGGTAACACCCCAATAAGTTTTTCAACGTTAATCAATTACTTAATAAATGACCAAGTCGAGGTGATCTACCTCATATATACATATACATACACACACATATCATATATATATCATACATTTATATATACAGTATATAATTTATATTTATTTATTTTGCCATTTTTGTTCACATGTTAAAGGTGTTTTAATGAATATAAATGCATATTTAACATATAGATTCCTTTCTTTCATGAAGACAAGAATATAAGTTGGTGTATTACCTGATTCTGATGACTTGCATTGATTGGAATCAGACAGTAGTGCTGACAACGTCCACATTTTCAAATGGAGGAGAAAAAAAGTTCCTCCCACCTGTCTAATACCACATGAAAGTGGTTGGTTTTTGGCATCTTATTTGTCCAGCTTCCATATTCCTTTTTATACAATTTACAAGAAATACATTGGCGGCAAACTCCGTGGCTTGGTAGCTTGTTTGCACTGGCTTTCGGAGACTCTTATTTTGTTAGCGCAGGCGCGATGGAGCGCCACTTTTATTGTGAAGTCAGGAACTGTGCGGTCAGTCTTTAGGCTTTTGAAAGAGGTACGGACAGGTTGAAATAAAAAAGTGTCTTTTTTCTTTCACACTTTTGATTGATTGATTGAAACTTTTATTAGTAGATTGCACAGTACAGTACATATTCCGTACAATTGACCACTAAATGGTAACACCCCAATAAGTTTTTCAACTTGTTTAAGTCGGGGTCCACGTGCGACGGTCATGTGACTAGGGATGATGTTTGATAAGAAATTAGCGAGTTTGAGCCTATTATCGAATCCTCTTATCGAACCAATTCCTTATCGATTCTCTTATCGAGTCCAGATAGGTTGTTGTATATGGGAAAAAACACACAATATTTGGTTTAACAAAAGCTCACTTTTATTATATAAGAAAAAAAATAAAATCTAATAAATAAATAAATAAATATTGACTGTTACCCCCCTAAAAAAAAAAAAAAAAAAAAATATTGACTGTTGTTACCCAAAGTATATTAAGTGTGATTTTTCAGAAAAACAAATATATACAGTAACACAAAAACAACCTGTCTCTGTGATCACTATAGATGTATAAATAATAATATAGTGTTAAATAAAAGCAGTCCCTTGGGTACAAAACTGAAAATAATACAGCTCTCCAAAAAGTGCACTTCTGCTGCTATTTGACATAACTGTTTGTTATGATGCTTTGACATTGTTGCACTTTATTTCTTTATTGAAAGAACATTCTATGAAGAGAAAATTTGTTTGCAAATGTGGTTACAATGCTAAAAAATGAAAAGTTAAAGCTAAAAAAAGAAATACACTTTGGTGCGGGCAATAGCACTCAAAGGAAGGCGTGAAGCTGCTACAGGAGAACACCAACAAAACAGGAAGAGTCACCAAAATAACAGCGCAAGACATAAACTAAAGCACTACACACAGGAAACAACAACAAAGTCAAAATAAGGCATGACAACCTAGTGGAGTCTCATTTTTTAACCTTTTCTGCTGGTGCTGTGCCTCCGTATTTTTTATATGAAAAAAATGTGCCTTGGCTCAAAAAAGGTTGAAAAACAGTCGTTTACAGTATGGCGTATGATTTTTTTTAATACAATTTGTTATGTATGTGTGTATATATACATATATAAATCAGTGTTATTGGTAATTATTATTCACTTTTTTTCCTTACATTATAACATTATAACTATTTTTCCATTGTTGCTGTTTTTTAGGGACCAAATGTCCCTTTGGGACAAGGGATCTTATTATATTTCTAGCTTTTTATTATTATACCGCCGCCTCTTTGAGCTGTAATTTGACCCCCTTAACATGCTTCAAAACTCACCAAATTGGACACACACATCAGGACTGGCAAAAATTGCGATCTAATCAAAAAACCAAACCCCAAAACTGAAAATTGCGCTCTAGCGCCCCCTAGGAAGAAAACACAGACACACCTGCCTGTAACTCCCAGTAGGAATGTCGTAGAGACATAAAACAAAAACTTCTATGTAGGTCTCACTTAGACCTATATTTCATACACTGACAAACTTCAAAACAAAAGTTGTGTAAAAACAGTCACCTTTTTTCAAACATTATCTCCTCTGAGCGCATTTGTCGTGTCGGTTTCAAATTAGCACAGGAGAGATTGAACCCTTCTGATTAAAAGTTGATGAAAGAGTTTTAATTACTGCTCCGGTTTGGATTTTATGAGACCTCAAAGTCGGTCCCGTCCATCGCTGCTTGCAGCTTTAATTTTTTTTTTTTTTTTTTTTTTTTTTTTTTACTGCAATGTAACACAGGCTGCACAGGTTTATTGACATACATTTTTCTGTCTTCTTTGAATGTTGAAATGTAGTTTGCAAATTAAATTAAGAGATGTAAAAAAAAATCAGACTCTGTCAGAGGTGACTGTTATATTCCTCTGCGCAGGAGCACTTTCAGTAAGTGGGCCTGGTCAGTAAGGAGTGCAAATGTGTGGAACTCAGTGCCTGAGGAGGTTAAATTGCTCACAACTTACGCTTTTAGTGCTGGCAGCCTACAGCTGCCAGCACTAAAAGATGAGCCTGTTTTGATGCTAATATAAATGTTATGTTGTGATTTTGTATTTTATTTTTTATCATATTGTACATGTATTCGATGTTCCCTCTAATTTTTCATGTGTGTGAGCAAACGCAAAAACTCCCTGAGCATTCAGTGGAGCACATGTGAGCAACATCAGACGTGCACACTGTGGCTACACCAGCAGCACACCTGTCCCAAACCTGACTAAATAACAAGTTCAATCTCCATCCATCCATCCATTTTCTACCGCTTGTCCCTTTCGGGGTCGCGGGGGGTGCTGGAGTCTATCTCAGCTGCATTCGGGTGGAAGGTGGGGTACACCCTGGACAAGTCCCCACCTCATCGCAGGGCCAACACAGATAGACAGACAACATTCTCTTATTATTATAATCAAATAACAGCAGTCATTTCCATGAGGTTATTTTCTAATATAAGTGTTTAGGCCCACTTACAATGACAATAACAAAAAATATTGTTTTTCATGAACTGTGTACTTGTATTGTTTGTCATGGTGGAGGTCCTGCTTTGGAAATAGTTTGTACCCCTTTCAGACATTGCATTTAGTTCCCATTAAACATTCACATGTTGCACAATGAGATGTAAGTAGGGGATCATGTGTACATTCCTGCAACTTCCTGTTTGTAAAAAATATATTTTTATTAGTATTTATTTAATATACTAACAGCATTTTATGATTAATATTTATAAATGAAGATTCCTAATAAATGACACTAGAATAAGCACACATTTGATTAGGGATGTCCGATAATGGGTTTTTGCCGACATCCGATATTCCGATATTGTCCAACTCTTTAATTACCGATACCGATATCAACCGATATATACAGTCGTGGAATTAACACATTATTATGCCTAATTTGGACAACCAGGTATGGTGAAGATAAGGTACTTTAAAAAAAAATTAATAAAATAAAATAAGATAAATAAATTAAAAACATTTTCTTGAATAAAAAAGAAAGTAAAACAATATAAAAACAGTTACCTAGAAACTAGTAATTAATGAAAATTAGTCAAATTAACTGTTAAAGGTTAGTACTATTAGTGGACCAGCAGCACGCACAATCATGTGTGCTTACGGACTGTATCCCTTGCAGACTGTATTGAAGGAACCAGAATATTAATAACAGAAAGAAACAACCCTTTTGTGTGAATGAGTGTGAATCAGTGTAAATGGGGGAGGGAGGTTTTTTGGGTTGGTGCACTAATTGTAAGTGTAGCTTGTGTTTTTTATGTTGATTTAATAATTTAAAAAAAATAATGAAAAAAATAAAATAAAAAATAAACCGATACCGATTAAAAAAAACACGATACCGATAATTTCCGATATTACATTTTAACGCATTTATCGGCCGATAATATCGGCAGGCCGATATTATTGGACATCTCTACATTTGATTGGTAAATCATAGTGTAACAACCTGGTATTACACTTTATGTGTGGCGTTGGAGTTGTCCGACTTTTTGTGTGGCTGTAAGCGTCAGTGGCAAAGTGCCATATGTGCATGTGTTGGCGCAAGTGAGAAAGAGCGAGCGGCTGCTGTTGATATAACAAAGTTGCTTTTGGTCTGGTTTGTACTGCAGAAAATGACCACTTTTGCTAGATATCATTTTTTTTACTAATGTTTTGGGGATGTGTTTATGGCCGACAATGAAGAGTTTTGCTCAGTAAAGTGATGGATGGAATTCATGTCCTCAATGCGTCTCGACAGATGTTACAATATTTGAACAATGATGACGAAAACTGTTTTCTCTGTCGTGTCCGTGTGTCGAAAATTGTTGTGCGCTTATTTTTTTTACTTGATTTTGTGCGTGGCATAGATTTGCCGTGCGCAGAGGACGCTTGAGCAGTGCACAATTGCACAGGCGCGCACCTTAGAGGGAACGTTGCATGTATTGTGTCCTTTTTTTCTTTCTCTCTCACTTTCTTTCCTTTTTCTTTTAAACTGTAATTTGACTGCCTTTTTTACATCATGGCCAGGGGACAACAGATGAAAACTAGCCTTCTGGCTAATTCTGTCTTTTTAAACCATGTGTAGTCATGTGTTTCATGAAATTGCATTGTCCCCTTTGAAATATACAAATTTAAAATAAAAATAATCTAAAAAAAAGTTGTTTATTGAACGTCTCCACAGTTGAATTACTGCAAAACTAAGCACACAAAGGAATGTACAATCATAAAGTGCTCATTTCTGTAGGAGTCATGTTAAATCAACAATACAGTTTGGTATGAATGGAAAAAAAAAACCTGGGGATCGGTTGATTGGCAACACTACATGGGCCCTTGTGTGTGAATGTGAGTGTGAATGTTGTCTGTCTATCTGTGTTGGCCCTGGGATGAGGTGGCGACTTGTCCAGGGTGTACTCAGCCTTCTGCCCAAATGCAGCTTAGATAGGCTCCAGCACCCTCGCAACCCTGAACGGGACAAGCGGTAGAGTTGGAATTGGGGGTTAAATCACCAAAATGATTCCCGGGCGCGGCCACTGCTGCTGCCCACTGCTCCCCTCACCTCCCAGGGGGTGATCAAGGGTGATGGGTCAAATGCAGAGAATAATCTCGCCACACCTAGTGTGTGTGTGACAATCATTGGTACTTTAACTTTTTTAACTTTTAACTTTAAATTGGATGGATGAAGGATGAAGGATGCTGCTAGCTTAATGCTAACGTACAAACCCCGTGTCCATATGAGTTGGGAAATTGTGTTAGATGTAAATATAAATGGAATACAATGATTTGCAAATCATTTTCAACCCATATTCAGTTGAATATGCTACAAAGACAACATATTTGATGTTCAAACTGATAAACATTTTTTGTGTGCAAATAATCATTAACTTTAGGGAATTTGATGCCAGCAACATGCGACAACGAAGTTGGGAAAGGTGGCAATAAAAACTGATAAAGTTGAGGAATACTGATCAAACACTTATTTGGAACATCCCACAGGTGTGCAGGCTAATTGGGAACAGGTGGGTGCCATGATTGGGTATAAAAACAGCTTCCCAAAAAATGCTCAGTCTTTCACAAGAAAGGATGGGGCGAGGTACACCCCTTTGTCCACAACTGCGTGAGCAAATAGTCAAATAGTTTAAGAACAACGTTTCTCCACATTTCAAATTGTTTTTGGAAATATTCGACATCGTGTCATCCGGACCAAAGGGGAAGCGAACCATCGACGCAAAAGTTCAAAAGCCAGCATCTGTGATGGTATGGGGGTGCTTTAGTGCCCAAGGCATGGGTAACTTACACATCTGTGACAGCACCATTAATGCTGAAAGGTACATACAGGTTTTGGAACAACATATGCTGCCATCTAAGCGCCGTCATGGACGCCCCTGCTTATTTCAGCAAGACAATGCCAAGCCACATTCAGCACGTGTTACAACAGCGTGGCTTCGTAAAAAAAGAGTGCGGGTACTTTTCTGGCTCGCCTGCAATCCAGACCTGTCTCCCATCGAAAATGTGTGGCGCATTATGAAGCGTAAAATACGACAGCAGAGACCCCGGACTGTTGAACGACTGAAGCTCTACATAAAACAAGAATGGGAAAGAATTCCACTTTCAAAGCTTCAACAATTAGTTTCCTCAGTTCCCAATCGTCTACTGAGTGTTGTTAAAAGAAAAGGTGATGTAACACAGTGGTGAACATGCCCTTTCCCAACTACTTTGGCACGTGTTGCAGCCATGAAATTCTAAGTTAATTATTATTTGCAAAACAAATAAATAACGATTATCAGTTTGAACATCAAATATCTTGTCTTTGTAGTGCATTCAATTGAATATGGGTTGAAAAAGATTTGCAAATAATTGTATTCTGTTTATATTTACATCTAACACAATTTCCTAACTCATATGGAAACGGGGTTTGTACAATGGACCAGCTCATTGATAGGCTAACAGGAATTAGCAACGCAAACTTGTACAAACATTCATCAAATGAGATTTTTGTTCCACCCCAATCTGTAGGAAGTAATATTGACCTCCAACTTTACTCCTCAAAAGCGTGTGCCGCCTGTTGCTCAAACCTCAAATTTTAAAACAAATGTGGAACATCTTTGCAGGAGGTGGAAGCACATATATCGCCTGTTTTATTTACTGTATCGCAAAACCTTTAAAAAATACAAACAAAATATATATACCGTATATATTTATGTTTATTACTTGTGGCAGTCTTACAAGTAATTTTGAATACATGGGAAACACTAACGACTACTACGTGACCCTACAAACTAGACATGAAAACATTTACTCTGCATCGTGTGTTGACATGTGCGCCCTCAAGCTCTTCTTGTGGTAATAACCTTTATCGCAAACTGAACAACTGAAAGGTTTTTCTCCTGTGTGTTTCCTCATGTGCAATTCCATACTGGCCCTCCGAGAAAACGTATCGCCACAAATTGAACAAGTAAACGGTTTCTCCCCCGTGTGCTTTCTCATGTGCACAGTCAAGGAGCCTTTATGAGAAAAAGTGCTGGCGCAAACTGAGCAGCTGAAAGGCTTTTCCCCCGTGTGTGTTCTCATGTGTGCGGTCAGCGTGGACCTCTGGGAAAAGTTGTTGCAGCAAAGTGAGCAACTAAAAGGCTTTTCTCCGGTGTGCGTTCTCATGTGCGAGATCATATTGTCTTTCTGGGTGAACCGTTGACTGCAGAACGAGCAACTGAAAGGTTTTTCTCCCGTGTGCGTTCTCGTGTGTCGCGCAAAATCCTTTTTGACGCAAAAGCTTTTGGCACAAAGCGAGCAGGTAAAACGTTTTTTGTCCGTCTTATTTTCAGAGCATTCGGGGTGTTTGTTGTCGGTGTGAGTCCTCATTCCACCCTCACAGTCTGTATCGCTGCTCAAAGGTTCTTGGGTGTTGTCCTCGTCTTCATCCTCAGCAGAGTGTGATGTCATGTCGTCACTATCTGATAGAGGAGCTAAGAGGTTGTCAACTTGGGGTTTGTCTTCATGGTCTTCAGTCTTCACAGAGACACCGGTCAGAGGCAACTTGGTGAGATCAGCCTCCCGTGGCCCGAGAAAACACTCTTCTCCTGACTGACTGATCCAGAGTTCCTCCTCTTCCTCTTTAATGTGGGGGGGCTGTGGATCCTCCTGCATCAACGTGGAGCTTCCCTCCCGTGGCGTAGGGGGATGTTCTTCTTGACGACGCTGCTGGCCATCTGCCGGATACAAACATACTTTAGTTAAGACATGTGTAATTTCGAAATGTTAGTCAAGCGTGCTAAGCATCGAGCTAAAAGCCTGAGCTGTCAGCTCTTGTCATCGTCAGGGAGTGAGGCTTATGACTGTACACATGGCCCGTAGGAGTGTGAACATTTGGGCACCTAACGATTCGATCTGATTCTTGGGGTGACGATTCAATTCAGAATCGATTCTTAATTCAAACTGATTCTCGCATTGTAACTATTTGGCATAATAGTTATAATTATTGTCTCGTAATTAACGTATCCTCGCTCATCCATGCGGACTGGACACTGACCGAGAGTTGGTGAGCGGCCAAGGGTGGAGTTGGCTCTCTTGGTTGCTTTGTTGGGTCTGCTCCTGTCTCTGGCCACGCTCCCCCCACCGCAGCAGACGATGGCGTGAAACACCGCAGAGTGTATATGTTTTTTTGTTTTGTTGTTGTTTTACTTTTGTGGCTGTGTGTAGAAGTGGCTGGTTGCATCAGCTCTGCTCTTTTAATGTCTTTCATGTCCTTTGTGTTCCTTGATGTTTCCCTCTTACACACATGTTTATGTGTGCTATGGCAATGAGTTTTTTTCCCCCCTGGCCTCAGTCTGGACCCCCTCCCCAGCGTTTACCTGTTTCTCACCTTTTTTGTAAGGGGCGCCGGAAGTTGGCAGACCCGTCAGTGATCCTGTTCTGTCTCCCTGTAATTTTTGTCTGCTGTTGAATGGGATTGTGCTGAAAATCTTGTTAAAGTATTTCCGATTCTGATAATTAAACTTAAAAAAAAACAACCAAAAAACAATTACAGGTTAGAAAAACTCTTTGGTTGCATGGAGATGACCTAAAAAGTATATTTTTTTAAATAATAATTATAATAATAATAAAACATAAATAAATAAAAAAATTATATATATATATATATTAGGGCTGCAACTAACGATTAATTTGATAATCGATTAATCTGTCGATTATTGCTTCGATTAATAATCGGATAAAAGAGACAAACTACATTTCTATCCTTTCCAGTATTTTATTGGGAAAAAAAACAGCATAGTGGCACCATACTTATTTTGATTATTGTTTCTCAGCTGTTTGTACATGTTGCAGTTTATAAATAAAGGTTTATATAAAAAAAAAAAATAATAATAATAAAATAAAAAATTGCCTCTGCGCATGCGCATAGCATAGATCCAACGAATCATGACTAAATTAATCGCCAACTATTTTTATTATCGATTTAATCGATTAGTTGTTGCAGCCCTAATATATATATATATATATATATATATATATACATATATATATATATATATATATATATATATATATATACACACACACACACACATATATATACGTTTTTTAAAATCGATTTAAAAACATTTATGAATCGATTTAGAATCGGGATGAATAAAAATCGCGATTCAGATGTGAATCGATTTTTGACATCAGTTACCCTCACCCCTCAGGTTGAGTCCTTGCTTCCGTTTTCCCTGGGACTCGAACCTTGGTCCTCCGTCACGAGAGACGAGCGTACTAGTGTACCGAGTTTACGAGAATTACCTCCGTTTCACAAAAAATGTGTTACTTAATTTTTTTCTTCTCATTAGCGGGATTTTTTCTGAGTCGTCCGTTTTGTGGATGATTACTTTTGGGGGGGACGGGGGACGTCAGGATAAGCTTTGTAAAGTAATGTGATGTGTAATACAACATGTGGCCAGAGGGAGGCAGTGTTAAATAAAGAGTCAAGATGGCTGCCAACCGGATGTTGTGTGTACTTGGTTTCCTTATAAAATAACACATGCAAAATTAAAAAACACAGCGAGTCAGAAAAGATCGAGTCCAATTTAGCTCCGTGGTATAACAAATTAAGTATAAGGATAATGAAAGTGTTAAAATACCTTCAACGTGTAGCAAAATTTGAGTTTTGCGAGCAGCTTCCAGTTGTTGTCGATGTCGCTCCTTCTCCTCTCTCGTTCGAGAAAGTTCCTCCTCGTACGACGTTATCGTGCTTTCAAACAGCGCGAATATTTCATCAGCTGCCGCCATTAGTCGCTCTTTCACCAACTCTTTCAACATGTTGATGCTTTACAGCGAGCACACTGACAAGCTTGAGCAATGCTAAATGCTAACGTATGTGTCACCCCCCGAGTAACTTGCCCGATCCGTTTGCGCATGCGCGATGCAATTCTCAACACGCATGCGCAAGCATAAACATGGTGGAATCCCCCCGCTCCATTTCTTCCACCATGTCCCCTGCGAGCCACCGTAATTATTCGAGGCTATCAGTTGATAATTAAGTGAATTTAGCGATTTATATTCTGGAAAGTACAGCAAAGTGAAACAATTTTTTATGTCCACATTTTGATAGAAGATCTTATTTTTTTCTTAATGTTTATATTGTTGCCGTTCATAACGGCGCCTGATGATATATATATATATATATATATATATATATATATATATATACACATACATATAATAGGGATGTCCGACAATGGCTTTTTGCCGATATCCGATATTGTCCAACTCTTTAATTACCGATACCGATATCAACCGATACCGATATATACGGTCGTGAAATCAACACATTGTTATGCCTAATTTGGACAACCAGGTATGGTGAAGATAAGGTCCTTAAAAAAATAAAAAAGATAAATAAATTAAAAACATTTCTTGAATAAAAAAGAAAGTAAAACAATATAACAACAGTTACATAGAAACTAGTAATTAATGAAAATGAGTCAAATTAACTGTTAAAGGTTAGTACTATTAGTGGACCAGCAGCACGCACAATCATGTGTGCTTATGGACTGTATCCCTTGCAGACTGTATTGATATATATTGATATATAATGTAGGAACCAGAATATTAATAACAGAAAGAAACAACCCTTTTGTGTAAATGAGTGTAAATGGGGGACGGAGGTTTTTTGGGTTGGTGCACTAATTGTAAGTGTATCTTGTGTTTTTTATGTTGCTTTAATAAAAAAAAACAAAAAAAAACAAAAACGATACCGATAATTAAAAAACCGATACCGAACATTTTCTATATTACATTTTAAAGCATTTATCGACATCTCTAATATATATATATATATATATATATATATATATATATATATATATATATATATATATATATATGTATGTATATATATATATATATATATATATATATATATATATATATATATATATATATATATATATATATATATATATATATATATATATATATATATATATATATATATATGTATGTGTGGGGGAAAAAATCACAAGACTATTTCATCTCTACAGGCCTGTTTCATGAGGGGGGTACCCCTCATGAAACAGGCCTGTAGAGATGAAATAGTCTTGTGATTTTTTTTCCCCACACATACATATATTGCGCTCTACTACGGTATCGAGCACTATTTTTTGGATAACCTTATTAAGACATATATATATATATATATATATATATATATATACATTAGATTTCTTTCAAATGAAAATGTGTTTTTGTTTCGGCATTTTAAATATAATAATATTGTCACCAGGTAAAATAACTTTTATTTCAGATTTTGTTAGGAAACAGACTTAATGAAAAGGCTTGAACTTCATATATTTTTCTTTTGTCTTCTTATTGTTTTTCTTGCATACATTTGTGCAATCATCTTTGTACAATGATTGCGCTAATTCGTTACGAACTATAATGTCATGTTTGAATGTAAATAAAGTTCAGTTAGAAAAATGTAAATCGCTGGCATGATATTTTGTGCATGCGCGGACAGATTGCGTCTCCTTGAGAAATCGTGTGGTGAAAGCAAAGAGCAGAAGGGATATAGGCGAACAATATAATCTTGGAGAATGATTAAAAGTACAAAAGCTCTTCAATTGATATCCTTGTTAAAAACATTTAAAATGATTTAGACAGCCATTTTTGTCTTTTTTATTTGTTTCCATATTTTTTTAGTATTATTACTCTATATGTATGTGCTTTGTTCTATTGTCTTGATGTTGAAAATGCCTTGACTTTTGTGTGAATTTCAAATGTATGTTTGTTGGTCAATAAAAAAAAATAATACAAAAAAAAAATAGAAAAACATAAAAGGGATATAGGCATAGATATCATAAATGAATAGATGCCGCATTGGGTGCAGAGGCGCAGGAGATCCGGCCGCCATCTTGAACCGGTATTCTACTCCTCTTTGAGCAGCAGAAAGAAGAGGGAAGAACATGGCAGAGTATTGTGCTCCATTTTCTTGCACAAATTGTCGGACCTGGGGGATTACTTTTCACAAGTAAGAGTGAACATTACTATTGGTTATATTTTGTGAATCGAAGGCTATTGCTCTGTATTTATGCCCACCAACGTGGACCCCGACTTAAACAAGTTGAAAAACTTATTGGGGTGTTACCATTTCGTGGTCATTTGTACGGAATATGTGCTGTACTGTGCAATCTACTAATAAAAGTTTCAATCAATCAATCAATCAATCAAAGCAGCTAAGTTGTTGCCAGGTCCTGCAGCTAGTTAGCGACTGTGGTTAGTGCCAGTGTTCCGGATATAACTTTATAAGTCATTATCTTTAACGCGGACTTAGATTACAACAGACACAATAATGCTATAAAACAAATATTATTGGCATAACACTGACCAGCGATTTTATTTTTTGCACAAAATGTACATTTAATTTACCAACAGCAAGCTAACTGTCATGTCTTGAACTTAAGACTTAGACAAACTTTATTGATCCACAAGGGAAATTGTTCCACACAGTAGCTCAGTTACAAAGGATGGGAAGGATAATGCAGGTATAAAGTAGACAAAAATGTACCATAGTAGCAATATAAAATATTACGTATATACAAACCCCGTTTCCATGAGTTGGGAAATTGTGTTAGATGTAAATATAAACGGAATACAATGATTTGCAAATCCTTTTCAACCCATATTCAGTTGAATATGCTACAAAGACGACATATTTGATGTTCAAATTGATAAATATTTTAATTTTGCAAATAATCATTAACTTTAGAATTTGATGCCAGCAACACGTGACAAAGAAGTTGGGAAAGGTGGCAATAAATACTGATAAAGTTGAGGAATGCTCATCAAACACTTATTTGGAACATCCCACAGGTGTGCAGGCTAATTGGGAACAGATAGGTGCCATGATTGGGTATATATGCCCTGCTTGGCACTCAGCATCAAGGGTTGGAATTGGGGGTTAAATCACCAAAATGATTCCCGGGCGCAGCCACCGCTGCTGCCCACTGCTCCCCTCACCTCCCAGGGGGTGATCAAGGGTGATGGGTCAAATGCAGAGAATAATTTCGCCACACCTAGTGTGTGTGTGACAATCATTGGTACTTTAACTTTAACTTTTTAACTTTAAAAACAGCTTCCCAAAAAATGCTCAGTCTTTCACAAGAAAGCATGGGGCGAGGTACACCCCTTTGTCCACAACTGCGTGAGCAAATAGTCAAACAGTTTAAAAACAACGTTTCTCAAAGTGCAATTGCAAGAATTTTAGGGATTTCAACATCTACGGTCCATAATATCATCAAAAGGTTCAGAGAATCTGGAGAAATCACTCCACAGAAGCGGCATGGCCGGAAACCAACATTGAATGACCGTGACCTTCGATCCCTCAAACGGCACTGTATCAAAAACCGACATCAATCTCTAAAGGATATCACCACATGGGCTCAGGAACACTTCAGAAAACCACTGTCACTAAATACAGTTTGTTGCTACATCTGTAAGTGCAAGTTAAAGCTCTACTATGCAAAACGAAAGCCATTTATCAACAACATCCAGAAACGCCGCCAACTTCTTTGGGCCCGAGATCATCTAAGATGGACTCGTGCAAAGTGGAAAAGTGTTCTGTGGTCTGACGAGTCCACATTTCAAATTGTTTTTTGGAAATATTCGACATCGTGTCATCCGGACCAAAGGGGAAGCGAACCATCCAGACTGTTATCGGCGCAAAGTTCAAAAGCCAGCATCTGTGATGGTATGGGGGTGCATTAGTGCCCAAGGCATGGGTAACTTACACATCTGTGAAGGCACCATTAATGCTGAAAGGTACATACAGGTTTTGGAAGCTCCTGCTTATTTAAGCAAGACAATGCCAAGCCACATTCAGCACGTGTTACAACAGCGTGGCTTCGTAAAAAAAGAGTGCGGGTACTTTCTTGGCCCGCCTGCAGTCCAGACCTGTCTCCCATCGAAAATGTGTGGCGCATTATGAAGCGTAAAATACAACAGCAGAGACCCCGGACTGTTGAACGACTGAAGCTCTACATAAAACAAGAATGGGAAAGAATTCCACTTTCAAAGCTTCAACAATTAGTTTCCTCAGTTCCCAAGCGTTTATTGAGTGTTGTTAAAAGGAAAGGCCATGTAACACAGTGGTGAACATGCCCTTTCCTAACTACTTTGGCACGTGTTGCAGCCATGAAATTCCAAGTTAATTATTATTTGCAAAAAAATAATAAAGTTTATGAGTTTGAACATCAAATATGTTGTCTTTGTAGTGCATTCAATTGAATATGGGTTAAAAAGGATTTGCAAATCATTGTATTCCGTTTATATTTACATCTAACACAATTTCCCAACTCATATGGAAACGGGGTTTGTAAAATATACACTTAGCAACAAAGCTGAAGGAGCCTGTTGGAGTATGAGCTCCGCTGTCCCTCAATTGTCTGGTGGAGTGGGTGGGCAGGATTGTCCATGATGGCGAGCAGTTTGTCCAGTGTCCTCCTGTCCCTCACTGACACAAACGCCTCCAACTGCATGCCAATAGTTTGCCCGGCTTTCCGGATCAGTTTGTCAATCCGGTTCAAGTCCCTTTTGCTGGTGCTGCTCCCCCAAAAAAGCACTGCAAAGTACAGGGCACTGGCCACAGACTGAAAAAAGATCTCCAACAGCCTGCTGCACGCATTAAAAGGACTAAAGGATTGAAATGCTTTAATTTAAAACGATAAACAACTGAACATCTGACTGTACTATAGCTTGTCATCAAACCAATTTGGCTGTTGATGTATTCTCAATTTTAGCAGCTTTGCTTCATTATCAACAAACACGCGGAAGTGGAAGAATGGCCGTGCGCGACCCGAGGGTCCCTGGTTCAATCCCCACCTAGTACCAACCTCGTCATGTCCGGTGTGTCCTGAGCAAGACACTTCACCCTTGCTCCTGATGGGTGCTGGTTAGCGCCTTGCATGGCAGCTCCCTCCATCAGTGTGTGAATGTGTGTGTGAATGGGTAAATGTGGAAGTAGTGTCAAAGCGCTTTGAGTACCTTGAAGGTAGAAAAGCGCTATACAAGTATAACCCATTTATCATTTATTATCATTTAAAATAGGAGTTGTGTTAAGGAAAGCATTTTACAATTTTCATTCTTTGTGAGTTTGCATCAATTGTTGGTCACACATTAGTGATGGATGTGACCGTTGAAATTCATTGAACTTCTCCCACTATATGGCACTTTCTTGGAGGTTTTTTGTTTCGCTGTGATTAAAGTAATAACTTTTTTTAATTTTGCATCTACCCATTTGTCATCAATATGGACACACTGATGCGGATGTTTCTAGAACTTATCCAAGTTCATCGCTATGTGCTCACCTACAGGTTCATCCCTTGGAGCTCCTCTTTAATTTAATCAGAGCGTCAGGTAGGGTTGATGGTTTTTTTAAAACTATAAAACATTCAGAAGAATACATTGATTTAATGAATACATCCAAACACTTTTAATATTTATTATGTGCATGACAAGGAACAATTAATATAGTATGAAGCTTTTAAACAATAAAGAGGTTTTAGCACATCAACATCAGTCCTTTACAATCTTACAAACACCAAAGAAATGGCCAACTGTTATTTTTCGGACATGACAAAGACTTAAATATTATTAAAAATATTTTTGAACACATCTTGTTAAAATAACACCAATGAACAGTACACTTTTGATTCAGGAGTTATTTAGCCTTTGCCACTTTATGTTGTGCAGTGGTGGTCAAAAGTTGACATACACTTGTAAAGAACATAATGTCATGGCTGTCTTGAGTTTCCAATCATTTCTACCACTCTTATTTTTTGTGATAGAGTGATTGGAGCACATACTTGTTGGTCACAAAAAACATTCATGAAGTTTGCTTCTTTTATGAATTTATTATGGGTCTACTGAAAATGTGACCAAATGTGCTGTGTCAAAAGTATACATACAGCAAAGTTAATATTTGCTTACATGTCCCTTGGCAAGTTTCACTGCAATAAGGAGCTTTTGGTAGCCATCCACAAGCTTCTGCTTGAATTTCTGACCACTCGTCTTGACAAAATTGGTGCAGTTCAGCTAAACGTGTTGGTTTTCTGACATGGACTTGTTTCTTCAGCATTGTCCACACGTTTAGTCAGGACTTTGGGAAGGCCATTCTAAAACCTTAATTCTAGCCTGATTTAGCCATTCCTTTACCACTTTTGACGTGTGTTTGGGGTCATTGTCCTGTTGGAACACCCAACTGCGCCCAAGACCCAACCTTCGGGCTGATGATTTTAGGTTGTCCTGAAGAATTTGGAGGTAATCCTCCTTTTTCACTGTGCCATTTACTCTCTGTAAAGCACTAGTTCTATTGGCAGCAAAACAGGCCCAGAGCATAATACTACCACCCCCATGCGTGACGTTAGGGATGGTGTTCCTGGGATTAAAGGCCTCACCTGTTCTTCTCCAAACATATTTCTGTGTATTGTGGCCAAGCAGCTAAATTTTTGTTTCATCTGACCACAGAACTTTCCTCCAGGTCTTATCTTTGTCCATGTGATGTCAGATTAAACATACAAATATAGCTGAACTGCACTAATTTTGTCAAGAGGAGTGGTCAAAAATTCAAGCAGAAGCTTGTGGATGGCTACCAAAAGCTCCTTATTGCAGTGAAACTTGCCAAGAGACATGTAAGCAAATATTAACATTGCTGTATGTATACTTTTGACCCAGCAGATTTGCTCACATTTTCAGTAGACCCATAATAAATTCATAAAAAAAGCAAACTTCATGAATGTTTTATGTGACCAACAAGTATGTGCTCCAATCACTCTATCACAAAAAAACAAGAGTTGTAGAAATGGTTGGAAACTCAAGACAGCCATGACATTATGTTCTTTACAAGTGTATGTAAACTTTTGACCACGACGGTATGTGCTTGATGTGTGGTTTTCAGCTCATTTTATTAACTGATGAAGTATATGTTGGTGCATCATAAAGACAGATAATATACCAAACACTTTTTGATTTGAGGAAAAACTCTATCCCTGTTGTCTTCAACCAATCAGACTGTCTTATCATGTAAGTCAACATTTCCTTTTTGTTTCAGAGTTGATTTAAAATAACGTAGCTGCTGTTCTTAGTGGCACACTAACCTGAAACTCATGAGGGAATCTAAAATAAACTACTACTAAAATTACTATTTCCACTTCTCACGTGAGACATTCCACTTCCACAACTTGACAGCCTTGTAGCACAAACTGGACCCGGAAACATTTATTCTCCGCTGTGTGTGGACATGTGTGCTGTCAAACGTTGCTTATCATAATAACCTTTATCACTTATTGGACAACTAATTTTATCCTGTGTGTTTTCTCATGTGTGATTTCATTCTGTCCCGCCGGGAAAATTTATCGCCACAAATTGAACATATAAAAGGTTTTTCTCCAGTGTGTGTTCTCATGTGCACAGTTAAAGAGTACTTCTTAGAAAATCGATTGTGGCAAACTGAGCAAAGGAACGGTTTTATCCCGGTATGTTTTGCCATGTGCAACTTCAGGCTGGACCTCCGAGGAAATTTGTAGCCACAAACTGAACAAATAAAAGGTTTGACTCCTGTGTGCGTTCTCATGTGTAATGTCAGGCTGGAACTCCGGGAAAATGTTTCACCACAAATTGTACAAAAAAAAGGTTTCTCACTTGTGTGTATTCTCATGTGCGCAGTCAAAGAGCCCCTCTGAGAAAATGTGTCACCACAAACTGAACAATTATAAGGTTTGACTCCTGTGTGCATTTTCATGTGTAATAGCAGGATAGAACTCCGGGAAAATGTATCACCACAAACTGTACAAATAAAAGTTTTCTCGCTTGTGTGTACTCTCATGTGCGCAGTCAAAGAGCCCCTCTGAGAAAATCTGTCGCCACAAACTGAACAATTAAAAGGATTTTTTCCTGTGTGCGTGCTCATGTGCAATGTCAGACTGGAACTCTGAAAAAATGTATCACCACAAACTGTACAAATAAAAGGTTTCTCGCTTGTGTGTACTCTCATGTGCCCAATCAAAGAGCTTCTCTGAGAAAATGTGTCGCCACAAACTGAACAATTAAAAGGTTTTTCTCCTGTGTGCATTCTCATGTGTACAGTCAAAGTGGACTTTCGAGAAAAACTACTGCCGCAAACGGAGCATGTGATAGTTTTTTTACCTGTGTGTGGAGCAGAATCCTCTTTATTACAAACACTTTGAGCACCAAACGAGCAGGTAGAACCTTTTTTATCCGTCTTCTTTTCAGAGCATTCAGGGTGTTGGTTGTCAGTGTGAGTCCTGGTATCACCCCCACCGTCCGTATCGCTGCTCAAAGGTACTTGGGTGTAGTCCTCATCTTTATCCTCAGCAGAGTGTGACGTTATGTCGTCACTATCTGATAGAGGAGCTATGAGGTGGTCAACTTGTGGTTTGTCTTCATGGTCTTCAGTCTTCACAGAGTCACCAGTCAGAGGCAACTTGGTGAGATCAGCCTCCTGCGGCCCGAGAAGACACTCTTCTCCTGACTGACTGATACAACCTTCCTTCTTTTCCTCCTTAAGGTGGGTGGGCTGTGGATCCTCCTGCCTCAAAGCGGATCTTCCGTCCTGTGGCGTCGGTGGATGTACTTCTCGACGACCACTCAGCTGCTGGATGTCTACAGGACACAAACACACTTCAGTCCAGGGGTGTCAAACTCATTTTAGCTTAGGGGCCGCATGAAGGAAAATCTGCCGGAGACTTTGACTGTTTTTCGCTGGCTTTGGATGAGAGCTGCGATGTACGTGACACCTCCCAGCTGCTCATCTTCTTACGTGGGACAACTACAGACTTTCAAATCACGAAGGAGCTGGCAGCCATGCAGTCAATTAAAGAGACAACCACAGGTAATGACTTGTTCACATAGGTAAATGCGTGTTTGGACATTTTAGGACTGAAATGGTACAAGCTGGCAGGTGTGACAATCCAATCCACTCTATTTATATAGCACATTTAAACAACAAAATGTTTCCAAAGTGCTGCACAACAATATTAAACACAATATTGAAATATTATCCTTAGCTCCACCATTGACTGAAAAAAAACAAAAAATAATTACATATAAAACCAATATAAAAAACAATATAAAATAAATATGATTAAAAACTATTTTTAAAAACAGATGGTTGTCCAAATGCAGGATAAAGTGACCTAAAATTAACCTTGTGCAGAAATGGACATTTTTGCATTGTATTTACCGTATTTTCCGCACTATAAGGCGCACCTAAAAACCACACATTTTCTCAAAAGCTGACAGTGCGCCTTATAACCCGGTGCGCTTTATATATGGATAAATATTAAGATTCATTTTCATAAAGTTTAGGTCTCGCAACTACGGTAAACAGCCGCCATCTTTTTTCCCCGTAGAAGAAGCGCGCGGTGCATGCTGGGATATGTGACGTTTCATTTCCATTTGTGTGTTTATGTAAAGACCCCAAAATGGCTCCTATTAAGTGTGTTGTCTGTCTAATTATAAATAATGCAGACGAGGCGTGTTAACTCAGTTCTCAACGTTTACTCGCAGCGTGCTCATAACCACATTCTAACTCCCAGCATACAACGCTTCTCAGGGCTACCGCGCATGCTCGTAACTATCGTTGCATGCTGGGTAGTGTAGTTGTTATATTTGCTAGCTCATAACAGCACATTGAGAGACACGCTTACGCGCTTAATTCAATACTCGCCGTCATTCCGGGTGGATTGACAAAAGACCTCCAGCCGCTAGATATTGGTGTCAACAGGGCATTCGAAGCTAGACTGCTAACTGCGTGGGAACAGTGGACGACGAAGAAGCGCGCGGTGCATGCTGGGATATGTGACGTTTCATTTCCATTTGTGTGTTTATGTAAAGACCCCAAAATGGCTCCTATTAAGTGTGTTGTCTGTCTAATTATAAATAATGCAGACGAGGCGTGTTAACTGAGTTCTCAACGTTTACTCGCAGCGTGCTCATAACCACATTCTAACTCCCAGCATACAACAACGCTTCTCAGGGCTACCGCGCATGCTCGTAACTATCGTTGCATGCTGGGTAGTGTAGTTGTTATATTTGCTAGCTCATAACAGCACATTGAGAGACACGCTTACGCGCTTAATTCAATACTCGCCGTCATTCCGGGTGGATTGACAAAAGACCTCCAGCCGCTAGATATTGGTGTCAACAGGGCATTCGAAGCTAGACTGCTAACTGCGTGGGAACAATGGATGACAGAAGGCGAACACACCTTCACTAAGACGAGGAGGCAGCGCCAGACGACGCCAACATCTGCCAGTGGATCGTAAATTTGCCCAACTTTTCACTTCGGACACCGAAGACGAAGGATTTACGAATGAAGAATAACTTCAGAAAGTGAGCGCTATGTTTATTTTGTGTGTTGTGACATTAACGTTCGAGCAACATTATGTTGCTATTGCTCTGCACTATTTTGAATTTTACTATGTTTGTGATTGCACATTTGCGTACATTTTGGGAGTGAACAGAGTTGTTAGAACGCTGGTTTTTAATATATTATTAAAGTTTGACTGACCTATCTGACTGTTTTTTTGACATTCCCTTTAGCGCAGCGTAGGCGCGGCTTATAGTCCGGGGCGGCTTATTGGTGGACAAAGTTATGAAATATGCCATTCATTGAAGGTGCGGCTAATAATCCGGTGCGCCTTATAGTGCGGAAAATACGGTATACATCAGGATGTGTAGTGTAAGACAGTGTTAAAAATAAAACCATCAAAAGCAATCTGCTTTTGTATAAAATTAAGTTAGGTTAAATGAAATTATTATTATTAATTATTATTATTTATCTTAGGGTATATCAAAAATAATATTGAGCAAAATTTAATTGAAATATTGTCGGTGTGGCCCTCCAGCAGTGCTCGGGTTGCTTATGCGGCCCCCGGTAAAAATTAATTGCCCACCCCTGGGTTAGCGGCTAGCTGGGCTAGGCAAAATCCTCCCTTGGTCAGCATGACATTCAGATATTCCATCTCCAAACTCCTTCGATTCAACTCCACAATCACTCCTGGATATAAAATCCCCATCATCAATGAACTCTGACTTCTGCGTCGGCCCCGATATATCCACAGAAGTTGTCGGAAAAAGTTTGTCTACCACCAACAGCTTGATCAGTGTATTCCATCTAGGGCTGGGCGATATATCGATATACTCGATATATCGCGGGTTTGTCTCTGTGCGATATAGAAAATGACTATATCGTGATATTGGAGTATACTGTAACCCGGGTGACAAAACCCCATTTAAATATCCTTATTTATTTTCATCGTCTAAGCATTTCTTGCGTGCGTCATTACGTCACGCGGTCACGTGACTTAACGCGGCTGTCAGACGAGCATAAAACCCGGAAGTCGGCTGCTACCGGTGAGAGCGAGAGGGACACACTGTGAGGTTGCTGCAGGTATGTGACTCGGTTTTACGCTTTAATTATCAAATCAGCCTTCTAAACTGAAATGTAATGATGTCGAACTGTAGGAGCCGACTACCGGAGCCGTGGGTCGTCCGCGGGAGTGTTTGAGAGTGATTTATCTGCGGAATTGGTGAGTTGCATTTGTGTAGCTTTACGTAGCCTAGCCGCTGCATTCATTTTGAATGGAGCTGTTAGCATCTACTTATATGCCCGGTTTCTCTGAACTCTGAATATAGTTAAACCCAATGAATGAAATGTTATTACTGTCAACAATTGTCTTATTGTTCTTGTGTTGTCATACTAGCTTTGATAGTTATCAGTGCTATGCATCCAAGGCACTTTATGAAGCAGTCCAGTCAACCACTGTGTCTGCTAGCACTCTATTTGTGGATGCAGTGTTTATATTTTGATACCTTTTTAGAGAAATGAATATTTTTATATAACAATTATTATATTTATTCTAATTGGATTTATGAACTATTTATTGTACAATATTAAGGAATATACTTTGCTATTTGAATACAGTAGTATTATTTAGTATTTAGTATTTGAATGTATTTTCTTTTGTGTGCGCACTGGAAACTTGACTGGTCCTGCCCTTTTATACAGGCCAGGTTGGATGGCGAGCTTAGAGCCCCTGAACTAGAGTCTGAAGCTTTATGCCTGGAACCGAACTACCTGAACGGAATCCACCCAACCGAACCCCGGGCTGATAGGAGGCTTCTCAGCAGCCGCCCTCTGTTTTTCCCTTCTTTTTGCCAAAACGCAACAAGTTCATTCTCCTGAACCTTCACTTTTTCCCCGTCCCTTCACTAAAACCCCTCTGGACACTGCCACCACAACGTGGACTTTGCGGGGCCATTTAATGAACTATGTATTTGTGTTGTGCTCATACCATCGTTGGTAAAAAACAAGGACTAAATCACGTATACTGATATTGTAAATAACTGAACGTTGTGTGAATGTATGTATATGTGAATGGCCATTTGAATTTACATGTTTAATGTTTGTTATTTTTCCTATTGTTCTTTAATATAATATGGTACCACTTAAACATAAATCCTGTGTTCAGTCTTTATTACTCTCCATTCCTAGAGCTGAGTTTAGTTTCTTCTGATCTAGCCCAGACATAACATTCACTATTCTACTTAGTACTTGTACAGTGCTTTGTTAGAGTAACATACAGGTTACAATACGTTCTCACGCAGTTGCTTTTAGCTGCTGGCATTACACTACAGGCTCTCCTCGCTCTTTCCTGTGTCTCCTTCTCACAAACAGACAAGCGCACCTTCTTACATAAGTCACATACTGTCACGTCATACGTCACATACGTATACGCCCTGGTAGCAGCATGGGTAACGTTAGCTGTGATGCTAGCGCAGCCATGCGAGTGGTAATACGAGAGAGAGAGAAGGTGCGAATCTGGTAACAAATGAAGGAATAATTAATTCCCCCCCAAAAAACAGCAGGGGGTCCATAGTCTGGCGGTGGTTTGGCTTCAAGTGGGAATATGTCGAACAGACAACCGTAATTTGTCAAGTGTGGGGCAAAAGCGTTGCTATAAAAAGTAGCATTACTGCTAATATGTAGTATCATTTGAAAAGTCACCTGCTAGAGAATGAAGAGTACTCACTCCGCATGTCAACATCTCCGTTCAGTGCCACACGCCCACACCATCAAAATGCAGAGGCAAACATTTCCAGATCAACACCGAAAGAAAAAATTTGTGATTTTTTTAGTTGTGATTTCCTTCTCTGCATGAAAGTTTAAAAGTAGCATATATTAATGCAGTATGAACAATAATATTTTAATGTAGACACATAGAATCATCATACTGCTGTGATTATATGCATCAAGTGTTCATTCAAGGCTAAGGCAAAATATCGAGATATATATCGTGTATCGCGATATGGCCTTAAAATATCGCAATATTAAAAAAGGCCATATTGCCCAGCCCGAATTCCATCCATCTGGACACCTGTCGCACATCTGACACGTCATCAGAGCGCTTTCGCTCCTGTCATTAGTAGCACTAGAAACGTCACGAGACCACTGCATGACAGCACGGGAAGCACCGCGAGACCTCCACACACCAAGCAGGACAGAAAACGTGGAGTGGATTACAGCCTGCAGAAACTCACCACCTCAACACAAGTCAAAATTGAACTTTTAAATGCACAATCTCTCAATAACAAAGCCTCCTTCATTCAAGATCACATAATTGACAAACAGGTCACAGAAACATGGCATCAACCAGAGGTTTACTCTGCTCTGAATGAAGCTTGTCCTTCTGGCTACGGCTACCTCGAAAAAGCCCGCAAAACCGGACGTGATGGTGGCCTGGCTGTTGTACACCGAAGGAAATTTGATTTGTCCCCCCTGCCCCTACCTGTGCACTCCTCATTTGAATGCCTTGCATTTAAATGCAAACCCCCGTTCTCCATGACAATACTCCTGATCTACCGACCCCCCAAACCAAACTCTGCTTTCATCCCAGAGATACATGACCTTCTCACCACACTCTGCACAACCTCAGCCAATATTGTAATACTTGGAGATATTAAAGGCCTACTGAAACCCACTACTACCGACCACGCAGTCTGATAGTTAATATATCAATGATGCAATCTTAACATTGCAACACATGCCAATACGGCCGGGTTAGCTTACTAAAGTGCAATTTTAAATTTTGCGCGAAATATCTTGCTGAAAACGTCTCGGTATGATGACGCCTGCACGTGACGTCACGAATTGTAGAGGACATTTTGGGACAGCATGGTGGCCAGCTATTAAGTCGTCTGTTTTCATCGCAAAACTCCACCGTATTCTGGACATCTGTGTTGGTGAATCTTTTGCAATTTGTTGAATGAACAATGGAGACAGCAAAGAAGAAAGCTGTAGGTGGGAAGCGGTGTATTGCGGCAGGTGTTGTGCCGGATAACGCATCCCCGCCGTAGAATGCACCCCCTGACTGTTGTGCCGGATAACACAGCCGGTGTTTCATTGTTTACATTCCCGAAAGATGACAGTCAAGCTTTACCATTGGCCTGTGGAGAACTGGGACAACAGAGACTCTTACCAGGAGGACTTTGAGTTGGATACGCAGACGCGGTACCGTGAGTACGCATGCAGCTGCGGCTTCCAAACATTTGATCGCTTGCCCGTACGTGCGTGCCGCTATGTGCATGTCACGTACGTAACTTTGGGGACTTTGGGGAAATATATGCTGTATGAACTTTGGGGAGGTGAACGGTACTTTGGGCTGTGGGATTGAGTGTGTCGTGCAGGTGTTTGAGTTGTATTGGCGGGTTATATGGACGGGAGGGGGGAGGTGTTTGTTATGCGGGATTAATTTGTGGCATATTAAATATAAGCCTGGTTGTGTTGTGGCTAATAGAGTATATATATGTCTTGCGTTTATTTACTGTTTTAGTCATTCCCAGCTCAATATCAGGTCCCACCCTCCTCTCACAGCATCTTCCCTATCTGAATCGCTCCCACTGCCCTCTTGTCCTTCACTCTCACTTTCCTCATCCACAAATCTTTCATCCTCGCTCAAATTAATGGGGAAATCGTCGCTGTCTCGGTCCGAATCGCTCTCGCTGCTGGTGGCCATGATTGTAAACAATGTGCAGATGTGAGGAGCTCCACAACTTGTGACGTCACGCGCATATCGTCTGCTACTTCCGGTACAGGCAAGGCTTTTTTATCAGCGACCAAAAGTTGCGAACTTTATCGTCAATGTTCTCTACTAAATCCTTTCAGCAAAAATATGGCAATATCGCGAAATTATCAAGTATGACACATAGAATGGACCTGCTATTCCCGTTTGAATAAGAAAATCGCATTTCAGTAGGCCTTTAACATTCATGTCAACACCCCCTCCTGCCACTCTGCTGCTGAGTTCCTGCATCTTTTAGATTGCCTCAACCTGACACAACATGTTGATGTTCCAACACACACCAGGGGCCACACTCTCGACTTGGTCATCACCAACTCTGTCCCCATCAGCAACCTCTTGTTGTATGACCTGGGTGTGTCTGACCAAAAGGCCATTTCAATGGTGCTGCCTTTCATGTCCCCCCTTGAAAATCCCAAACTCCAAATCAGTTTCAGGAATCTAAATAACATTAACCCAGACACCCTGGCCATTGACCTCCTGCATCTCTCCTCTGCCAACTTCCCATCAGTCACTGAGTCAGTAGACTTCTACAACACTTCGCTCAGCAGCCTCCTAGACCTCCATGCCCCTGTCAAAACCCGAACAGTCATCTGAAGAGAGCTTGGCGTGTCCTTGAATGGCGTTTCATGGACTCTGGACTCACTGTTCACAAAATAGCCTATCGAGAACATCAGAAGGCCTATTCAAAGTCCCTCAGTGATACATGGTCCCGGTTTTACTCCAATATCATCAACAATAGCCCTGGAAACTCCAAGCAACTTTTCTCCACCATAAATCATCTCCTCAAACCCCAAACTCCCCTACACTCGGACACCACACAGGGGCAATGCAACAATTTCATCTCTTTCTGCAGGACTAAAGTAGAAAACATTCGCTCCACTCTCAACCCCCCCTGACCCCCAGTCCTAACTGTCGACCCGCAGCCTGGGACCACTCAGCCTCTCTGCTGCTTCACAGACATCACACAGCGAGAGGTTGAGGGCATCATGAGGAAGATGAAACCTTCCACCTGTGTCCTGGACCCCTTTCCCTCAGCCCTGGTAAAAACGCACACATCTGCCATAAGTCCTTTGATCACCAAAATCATTAACCACTCCCTCCAGGGCTGGTCAGGTCCTCACTGTCCTGAAAACTGCAGTCATCAAACCAAAAACTCAAAAAGCCCAGCCTAGACCCAGAAGTGCTGGCCAACTACCGATCGATCTCCAACCTCCCATTCCTCTCAAAGGTGCTGGAAAAGGTAGTTGATGCCCAACTTCATGACCATCTTAAAACCAACAACATTTATGAAAAGTTCCAGTCTGGTTTCTGCTCTGGCCACAGCACGGAGACTGCTCTGGTCAGGGTCACCAATGACCTGCTGATGCTGGCTCACCATCTCTTCTCATCCTCCTCGACCTCACTGCAGCATTCGACACTGTTGATCACCGCATCCTCCTACACCGCTTACACTCCACCATCGGACTCTCTGATACTGCCCTAAACTGGTTCGCGTCCTACCTCACCGAAAGAACAGAGTTCGTCTCTCTGGGAGAGGCAAAGTCGGACACATTCTCTGTCACCTGTGGTGTCCCTCAAGGATCAGTCCTCGGCCCCACGCTTTTCACACTCTACATGCTCCCCCTTGGCTGTGTCATCAGCCAGCACGGAATATCATTCCACTGCTATGCCGATGACACTCAACTCTACCTGAAAACAAACCCAACCCCCTCTGCAGCCCTGCCATCATCCACACTTACAAACTGCCTGGAGGAGATAAAGGAGTGTATGAAACACAATTTTCTTCAACTGAACAGCTCCAGAACCGAAGCCATTCTAGTCGGCACCCCACATCAGACTCAGTCATACACCATCACCAGCATCACCTTCTCCGGCCACGACATTCACCTCTCATCCTCAGTCACTAATCTGGGTGTTAGAATGGACCCTCACCTGACCTTTGAGGCTCAAATAAAACAACTGTGCAAGACCTCCTTCTACCACCTCAGGAACATTGATAAACTCCGCCCCTCACTCACTCTCTCTGATGCCGAGAGGCTCGTCCACGCCTTTGCAACGCACTTCTTGTCGGGATCCCAAGCAACAACATCCAGAAGCTGCAATACATACAAAATAGTGCTGCTAGGATCTTGATGAGAGTGCGGAAATATGACCATATCACACCAATTCTCAAATCTCTTCACTGGCTTCCTGTTCCACTCAGGATTGAATACAAAGTCTCCCTACTAACCCACCAGTGCCTCCATGGAAATGCCCCCCTCTACCTCAAAGAACTACTCACTCCGGACAGGCTAACCTCCTCCAACCTCCGAGGACAAAGCTACGAACTATGGGAGACCGAGCTTTTTGCTCCACCACTCCCAGTCTGTGGAATGCTCTCCCTGACCATCTGAGGGCACCACAGACTGTGGATGCTTTTAAAAAAGGCTTAAAAACCCTTCTTTTTAAAAAAGCCTTTTTATAGATTTGTCCATATTAGTTCTAGCTATTAGGCTGTTCTAGTTTTTATTTATTTTTATTTTTATTTTTTTCAACACGCTGTAGCACTTTGAGGTTGTTTGCTCAATGTAAAGTGCTTCTTTACAAATAAAATCTATTATTATTATTATTATTAGATCCATGAAGGAAAGAAGAAAGTGAAAGAATATTTGTGGGTTACCCACATATGCGGTCCTCTCCAAGGTTTCTCATAGTCATTCACATCGACGTCCCACTGGGGTGAGTTTTTCCTTGCCCTTATGTGGGCTTTGTACCGAGCATGTCTTTGTGGCTTGTGCAGCCCTTTGAGACACTTGTGATTTAGGGCTATATAAATAAACATTGATTGATTGATCCTGAGTAGTCTTGGGTTCAATCCCGGGCTCGGGATCTTTCTGTGTGGAGTTTGCATGTTCTCCCCGTGACTGCGTGGGTTCCCTCCCTGTACTCCGGCTTCCTCCCACCTCCAAAGACATGCACCTGGGGATAGGTTGATTGGCAACACTAAATTGGCCCTAGTGTGTGAATGTGAGTGTGAATGTTGTCTGTCTATCTGTGTTGGCCCTGCGATGAGGTGGCGACTTGTCCAGGGTGTAACCCGTCTTCCGCCCGATTGTAGCTGAGATAAGCTCCAGCGCCCCCCGCGACCCCAAAAGGGAATAAGCGGTAGAAAATGGATGGATGGACCCCATTTGGAAAATTCCTAGCGCCAGGACTGATGGAGTATTGGTGCATGCAAAACAGCAGCAGGCGGCTGTGGCCTGCGACCTGGTTCTATTACTAATCAAATATCATCCCAGGGGCCATAGATAATTCATTCGCAGGCCAGATTTGGCCCGCGGGCTTTGACTTTGACATCCAAGCTTTAGTCAGACGTGTTTGTTTTACTAAATTGGCCCTTGTGTGTGAATATCAGTGTGAATGTTGTCTATCTGTGTTGGCCCGGCGACTTGTCCAGGGTATACCCTGCCTTTGGGTTAGCCTCCAGCCCCCCTGTGACTCTCAAAAAGGGACAAGCAGTAGAAAACGGATGGATGAATGTGTGTTGATGCATCAGTGATTAAAGGCCTACTGAAATGCGATTTTCTTATTTAAACGGGGATAGCAGGTCCATTCTATGTGTCATACTTGATCATTTCGCGGTATTGCCATATTTTTGCTGAAAGGATTTAGTAGAGAACGTCGACGATAAAGTTCGCAACTTTTGGTCACTGATAAAAAAGCCTTGCCTGTACCGGAAGTAGCAGACGATATGCGCGTGACGTCACAGGTCGTGGAGCTCCTCACATCTGCACATTGTTTACAATCATGGCCACCAGCAGCGAGAGCGATTCGGACCGAGAAAGCGACGATTTCCCCATTAATTTGAGCGAGGATGAAAGATTTGTGGATGAGGAAAGTGAGAGTGAAGGACGAGAGGGCAGTGGGAGCGATTCAGATAGGGAAGATGCTGTGAGAGGCGGGTGGGACCTGATATTCAGCTGGGAATGACTAAAACAGTAAATAAACACAAGACATATACTCTATTAGCCACAACACAACCAGGCTTATATTTAATATGCCACAAATTAATCCCGCATAACAAACACCTCCCCCCTCCCGTCCATATAACCCGCCAATACAACTCAAACACCTGCACAACACACTCAATCCCACAGCCCAAAGTACCATTCACCTCCCCAAAGTTCATACAACACATATATTTCCCCAAAGTTACGTACATGACATGCACATTGCGGCACGCACGTACAGGCAAGCGATCAAATGTTTGGAAGCCGCAGCTGCATGCGTACTCACGGTACCGCGTCTGCGCATCCAACTCAAAGTCCTCCTGGTAAGAGTCTCTGTTGTCCCAGTTCTCCACAGGCCAATGGTAAAGCTTGACTGTCATCTTTCGGGAATGTAAACAATGAAACACCGGCTGTGTTATCCGGCACAACAGTCAGGGGGTGCATTCTACGGCGGGGGTGCGTTATCCGGCACAACACCTGCCGCAATACACCGCTTCCCACCTACAGCTTTCTTCTTTGCTGTCTCCATTGTTCATTGAACAAATTGCAAAAGATTCACCAACACAGATGTCCAGAATACGGTGGAATTTTGCGATGAAAACAGACGACTTAATAGCTGGCCACCATGCTGTCCCAAAATGTCCTCTACAATCCGTGACGTCACGCGCAGGCGTCATCACACTGAGATGTTTTCAGCAAGATATTTTGCGCGAAATTTAAAATTGCACTTTAGTAAGCTAACCCGGCCGTATTGGCATGTGTTGCAATGTTAAGATTGCATCATTGATATATAAACTATCAGACTGCGTGGTCGGTAGTAGTGGGTTTCAGTAGGCCTTTAAAACTACAGTATCAATTTTCTTCCGCTTATCCTGATTGCAGGGCCAGCAGTGCAACAATTTCATCTCTTTCTTCAGGACTAAAGTAGAAAGCATCCGCTCCTCTCTCTCCACACCCCCTGCCCCCCCCAGTCCCAACTGTTGACCCTCAGCTGCCTCACAATACGAAGGTCCTGAGTAGTCCTGGGTTCAATCCCGGGCTCGGGATCTTTCTGTGTGGAGTTTGCATGTTCTCCCCGTGACTGTGTGGGTTCCCTCCGGGTACTCCGGCTTCCTCCCACCTCCAAAGACATGCACCTGGGGCTAGGTTGATTGGCAACACTAAATTGGCCCTAGTGTGTGAATGTGAGTGTGAATGTTGTCTGTCTATCTGTGTTGGCCCTGCGATGAGGTGGCAACTTGTCTAGGGTGTACTCCGCCTTCTGCCCGATTTAGGGTGACCAGGTGTCCGGATTTAGGCCGGACAGTCCGGATTTTTAATGCCCTGTCCGGCGGCCGACGCAGCATCAAGCCGGACATGTATTTGTCCTCCTTTTTGAGGCACGAGGCTTGAAGAGCGGAGTTCTTCATCTTTGCTGGGCTGCAGCGCAATAGCCAATCAAAGACCATAAAAAAATGCCCCCAACGCAGTAACATATCAAATGATTGGCTAAGAGCGGTGTCGGATACAAATCTGCTTATCATTGGTTAAAAAAGTAAACAAGGGTCCATGTGCTGCTGCGGCATGACATTGACAGAAAGTTAGCATCATGCCAAAACGCAAGACCTCGTTTAATTCTGAATGGATAAAAGAGCACGAATTTAAAACGAAAAGCAGTCGAGACTCATTCCATGGCTTCTGCACACTTTGTCGATGTGATGTCAACGTAAGTAGTCAGGGGAAAGCTGCAATTGAACGGCATGCGGGTACGGATAAACATAAAAGTAATAAACGTGCGGCAGGTACCTCTTCAATGAGGACATTTTTTCGTGAAGTTTTGTCTCCCCTGGATGACAAGATAACCGCTGCGGAGCTGTGCAAGGTGTACCATGCTGTAAAGCATCACCAGTCCTACAGAAGTTTAGACTGCGGCATGAAAGTGGACCGGGAGATTTTCAGTGACTCGCCCACAGCTAAAGGGATGGCCTGTGGCCGAACAAAAGCCAAGGCATTGTGCGAGAACGTCATCGCTCACTATTCGGTACAGGAACATACCGACTACATAAAAGAAAACAACCTACCCTTTTCCGTGGCAACCGACGCCTCAAATAAAGGAACAAACAAGTGTTTTCCCATTGTGGTAAGGTATTTTCACTTTAATGAAGGCATCCAACATGTCCTGTTGGATTTTTATAGTGACAGCAACGAAACGTCAGAAGCCATAACAAACCAGCTGCTGGCAAAACTTGAGATGTCTGGCTTAGAGGTGAAAAACATGTCTGCATATGCAGCAGACAATGCCAGTGTCAATTATGGCAAACATAACAGTGTGTATCAGAAGCTGAAACTGAGCCAAAAAGATGTGCTGCCTGCAAACTGTTTGGCCCATATTCTGCATAACGCAACCAGATATGCAGCAAGCAGCCTTGATGTTGATGTGGAACATTTTTTGTGGCATTTTTTTAATTTTTTATTATATATGTTACCTGTTAATTGTTGTTTACATTTAAGTCCACACATGTTATGCTTTGTGGCACTCTGCACAGATTCATCTCAGTGGTCACTTTTTGAACACCACAATGTATTGAATAAATACAAATACTGTTAACAAACACTTGACTTTAATATTTTTTCCTATTCAGCCACACAAACATCATCTTTAAACCACTCAAAATTGTACTATAAATAAGAGTATACCAGAGTCCTATGTACATCATAGTAATTTATTGATATGCCGCATAATGTCCTCCTTTTTGGTGTCATGGAAATGGTCACCCTAGCCCGATTGTAGCTGAGATAGGCTCCAGCACCCCCTGCGACCCCGAAGGGAATAAGCAGTAGGAAATGGATGGGATGGATGGGGCCCGAGACAGACCTGGAATACGGCTGTCGTAAAAACGGACGACACGAGGTGGTTGCGTCTCATGGCTGTATGTTGTTCATGTGCTATTAAAGACTTCTTAAATATACTCGATATACATGTCAAACTATTTCACATTGTTCCGTATATTAGTCACATAACGTCGTGTAAAAGATGAAGTATGAGGATGATGAAAATGTAAAAATACCTTCAACGTGTAGCACAATTTGAGTTTTGCAGACAGCTTCCAGTTGTTGTCGATGTCGCTCCTTCTCCTCTCTCGTTCGAGAAAGTTCCTCCTCGTACGACGTTATCGTGCTTTCAAACAGCGCGAATATTTCATCGGCTGCCGCCATTAGTCGCTCTTTCACCAACTCTTTCAACATGTTTGATGTCTTGTAGCGAGCACACCGACAAACTTGAGCAATGCTAAATGCTAAACGCTAGATGCTAACGTCTCTGTGTCGCCGCGCTAATGGCGTACTGAGCTGCCGCGACGTTTGAGCTATGCGCATGCGCCCCATTACAAAGACACGCATGCGCAAATGTAACAACTGTCTTTGTGTTTTACGGCACAGCTTAACGGTGCATTACCGCCACTTTCTGTGCCGGAGTGTGGATCAGATTCAACGCTTAAAATCAATGGAAAGTTTGCGCCCAAGCATCTGCCCCAACAGCTCCTTGAAGTGACAAATCAGTTTGATTTTACATCCACTGTTGTGATGTCACAGTACATTTTGATAACTGTACTGTTAGAAGCATTCTAGATGAATATTGATAGGAGTGAGTTACTGTACAAGGTTAGAATTTATGAATGGTTTAAAGCAGGGGTCACCAACCTTTTTGAAACCAAGAGCTACTTCTTGGGTACTGATTAATGCGAAGGGCTACCAGTTTGATACACACTTAAATAAATTGCCAGAAATAGCCAATTTGCTCAATTTACCTTTAACTCTATGTTATTATTAATAATTAATGATATTTATCTTTGTGGAAACACTGATCATCTTAATGATTTCTCACAATAAATATATATAGAAACAGATAAATATCAATATGCAACACTTTAAAAAAATATATTTTCTCTAAGTGCACATTTTTCAAATTGAACATTTTCAAATGATCACTTCTAAGACAGTCTTGTGAAATCACAATATCCCATTTTAACTAGCTAGCCACTAACATTTTTTAACAAATCATGAATTACTTTGCACCATGTTTGTACAAATAATAACTCATGTAAAATACAAAAGTCAACTCTCAAATTTTTTTCCTTTTACGGAAGTTTTTTTGTAGAGAATAAATGATGAAAAAAACACTTAATTGAACGGTTTAAAAGAGGAGAAAACACGAAAAAAATGAAAATTAAATTTTGAAACATAGTTTATCTTCAATTTCGACTTTTTAAAATTCAAAATTCAACCGAAAAAAAGAAGAGAATAACTAGCTAATTCGAATCTTTTTGAAAAAATAAAAAAAATAATTTATGGAACATCATTAGTAATTTTTCCTGATTAAGATTAATTTTAGAATTTTGATGACATGTTTTAAATAGGTTAAAATCCAATCTGCACTTTGTTAGAATATATAACAAATTTGACCATGCTATATTTCTAACAAAGACAAATCATTATTTTTTCTAGATTTTCCAGAACAAAATTTTTAAAAGAAATTCAAAACACTTTGAAATAAGATTTAAATTTGATTCTACAGATTTTCTAGATTTGCCAGAATAATTTTTTTGAATTTTAATCATAATAAGTTTGAAGAAATATTTCACAAATATTCTTCGTCGAAAAAACAGAAGCTAAAATGAAGAATTAAATTAAAAATTATTTATTATTCTTTACAATAATAAAAATAAATTTACTTGAACATTGATTTAAAATTGTCAGGAAAGAAGAGGAAGGAATTTAAAAGGTAAAAAGGTATATGTGTTTAAAAATTCTAAAATAATTTTTAAGGTTGTATTTTTTCTCTAAAATTGTCTTTCTGAAAGTTATAAGAAGCAAAGTAAAAAAATAAATGATTTTATTTAAACAAGTGAAGACCAAGTCTTTAAAATATTTTCTTGGATTTTCAAATTCTATTTGAGTTTTGTCCCTCTTAGAATTAAAAATGTTGAGCAAAGCGAGACCTGCTTGCTAGTAAATAAAAAAAAATAAAAAAATAGAGGCAGCTCACTGGTAAGTGCTGCTATTTGAGCTATTTTTAGAACAGGCCAGCGGGCTACTCATCTGGTCCTTACGGGCGACCTGGTGCCCGTGGGTACCGTGTTGGTGACCCCTGGTTTGAACTATCCATCCATCCATCCATTTTCTACCGCTTATTCCCTTCGGGGTCGCGGGGGGCGCTGGAGCCTATCTCAGCTACAATCGGGCGGAATTGATTGATTGATTGATTGATTGAAACTTTTATTAGTAGATTGCACAGTGCAGTACATATTCCGTACAATTGACCACTAAATGGTAACACCCTAATAAGTTTTTCAACTTCTTTAATGATACATGATACAGATATATACTATCATCATCACACAAGATAATAATCAGAATATATACATTTAATTATTTACCTTATTTACAATCCTGGGTGTGGGATGTGGAGGGGGGGGGGGGGGGGCGTTTAGGTTTGGTTGGTATCAACACTTCAGTCATCAACAATTGCATCATCAGAGAAATGGACATTAGAACAGTATTGGTCTCACTTGGTAGGATATGTACAGCAAGTAGTGGACACAGAGAGAGATTAGAAAGTATAAGAAAAAGTGTCTACATTTGATTATTTACATTTGATTATTTACAATCCGAAGAGGTATGATGTGGAAGGGAGGGTGTTAGTTTAGGGTTGAAGTTGCCTGGAGGTGTTCTTTTAGTGCGGTTTTGAAGGAGGATAGAGATGCCCTTTCTTTTACACTGGAAGGCGGGGTACACCCTGGACAAGTCGCCACCTCATCACAGGGCCAACACAGATAGACAGACAACATTTACACTCACATTCACACACTAAGGCCAATTTTAGTGTTGCCAATCAACCTATCCCCAGGTGCATGTCTTAGGAGGTGGGAGGAAGACTAGTTAATTTATTTAGTATTATGGTGAAAATGTATGTTCATTGGAATATTGGGCTATTTGTTGGTTTTCATTCGGTGTTCAAGTTGAATGTTGAACGACCTGACGCCTGGTGAGCCTGATAAAGCACCGGAGGAGGAAGCATTGGAGCGCCAAGAGGTGAAAAGCTCCACTCACAGGATGTTCAATCACATAGGTCACTGCAAATCCGAGTGACCGGACTCTACACGACCATTGGATGAGTTCAGGGCCACAAGAAGAGAAAGGCTCCAAAGCAGGGGTGTCAAACTCATTTGTGCTCAGAGGAACGTCTATTCCGAAGTTGGCCGGGCAGGTAAAATCATGGCATGATAACTTAAAAATGAAGACAACTTCAGTTTGTTTTCTTTTGGCCAAAAAATAGAACAAGAAATTTCTAAAAATGTACAAATCTCAAATAATTTTCTGGACAGAACACCTCAAGTTAGTTGAAAATTCTGAGGAACAAAATGGTGCTGTTTCCAAAACACAATGAACATAATGAACTTAGACTTTGTCTCAGTGTATATACAAAGTCATCCATCCATCCATCCATCCATCCATCCATCTTCTTCCGCTTATCCGAGGTCGGGTCGCGGGGGCAGCAGCCTAAGCAGGGAAGCCCAGACTTCCCTTTCCCCGAGGCGTTCCCAGGCCAGCCGGGAGACATAGTCTTCCCAACGTGTCCTGGGTCTTCCCCGTGGCCTCCTACCGGTCGGACGTGCCCTAAACACCTCCCTAGGGAGGCGATCGGGTGGCATATACAAAGCCATCAAACTTAAAAGGGACACAGCACTTTTTTTTCCCACAATCATGAGAGACAAGAACACACGTCTCCTTTTTTTTTAGGATTCTCAAGATGATAAAAAAAAAAGGCTTGCAAAATGCGGCTAATGGGAGTCACCGTTGTAGCCTTCAAAGCCCTCTAAAACAACTTAAAATCCTCTCAACGTTTTACATACACACTGCGAGTATATATATATATAATGTAGTAACAGACACATTCATAACAATGTGTAATATGTTTTATATACACACCGCAAGTATATATATAATGTAGTAACAGACACCTTCATAACAATATGTAATATGTTTTATATACACACTGCAAGTATATATATAATGTAGTAACAGATACCTTCATAACATTATGTAATATGTACAATAATATACACACTGCAAGTATATTATAATGTAGTAACAGACACCTTCATAACAATATGTAATATGTTTTATATACACACTGCAAATATATATATAATGTAGTAACAAACACCTTCATAACAATGTGTAATATGTACAATATACACACTGCAAGTATATTATAATGTAGTAACAGACACCTTCATAACAATATGTAATATGTACAATATACACACCGCAAGTATATATATAATGTAGTAACAGACACCTTCATAACAAAATGTAATATGTTTTATATACACACTGCAAGTATATATATAATGTAGTAACAGATACCTTCATAATAATGTGTAATATGTTTTATATACACACTGCAAGTATATTATAATGTAGTAACAGACACCTTCATAACAATATGTAATATGTACAATATACACACTGCAAGTATATTATAATGTAGTAACAGACACCTTCATAACAATATGTAATATGTTTTATATACACACTGCAAGTATATATATAATGTAGTAACAGACACCTTCATAACAATGTGTAATATGTTTTATATACACACCGCAAGTATATATATAATGTAGTAACAGACACCTTCATAACAATATGTAATATGTTTTATATACACACTGCAAGTGTATATATAATGTAGTAATAGATACCTTCATAACAATGTGTAATATGTTTTATATACACACTGCAAGTATATTATAATGTAGTAACAGACACCTTCATAACAATATGTAATATGTTTTATATACACACTGCAAGTATATATATAATGTAGTAACAGATACCTTCATAACATTATGTAATATGTACAATAATATACACACTGCAAGTATATTATAATGTAGTAACAGACACCTTCATAACAATATGTAATATGTTTTATATACACACTGCAAGTATATATATAATGTAGTAACAAACACCTTCATAACAATATGTAATATGTACAATATACACACTGCAAGTATATTATAATGTAGTAACAGACACCTTCATAACAATATGTAATATGTACAATATACACACCGCAAGTATATATATAATGTAGTAACAGACACCTTCATAACAAAATGTAATATGTTTTATATACACACTGCAAGTATATATATAATGTAGTAACAGATACCTTCATAATAATGTGTAATATGTTTTATATACACACTGCAAGTATATTATAATGTAGTAACAGACACCTTCATAACAATATGTAATATGTACAATATACACACTGCAAGTATATTATAATGTAGTAACAGACACCTTCATAACAATATGTAATATGTTTTATATACACACTGCAAGTATATATATAATGTAGTAACAGACACCTTCATAACAATGTGTAATATGTTTTATATACACACCGCAAGTATATATATAATGTAGTAACAGACACCTTCATAACAATATGTAACATGTTTTATATACACACTGCAAGTATATATATAATGTAGTAATAGATACCTTCATAACAATGTGTAATATGTTTCATATACACACTGCAAGTATATTATAATGTAGTAACACACACCTTCATAACAATATGTAATACCGTATTTTCCGCACTATAAGGCGCACCTAAAAACCACAAATTTTCTCAAAAGCTGACAGTGCGCCTTATAACCCGGTGCGCTTTATATATGGATAAATATTAAGATTCATTTTCATAAAGTTTCGGTCTCGCAACTTCGGTAAACAGCCGCCATCTTTTTTCCCGGTAGAACAGGAAGCGCTTCTTCTTCTACGCAAGCAACCGCCAAGGTAAGCACCCGCCCCCATAGAACAGGAAGCGCTTCTTCTTCTACTGTAAGCAACCACCCGCCCGCGTAGAAGAAGAAAAAGCGCGCGGATATACCGTACGTTTCATTTCCTTTGTGTGTTTACATCTGTAAAGACCACAAAATGGCTCCTACCAAGTGACAGGGATCCGGTTCATGAAAAGACGCAATCTCTCCATCCGCACACGGATTACTATTTCACAGCAACTGATATTCCTGTGAACCGCACTGTGGATACAACGGGAGCACGTACGGTGAATATCCGCACCACAGGGAATGAGAAGTCATCCTTCACTGTGGTTCTAGCTTGCCATGCTAATGGCCAGAAACGTCCACCCATGGTGATATTCAAAAGGAAGACCTTGCCAAAAGAGACCTTTCCAGCCGGCGTCATCATAAAAGCTAACTCGAAGGGATGGATGAAGAAAAGATGAGCGAGTGGTTAAGGTAAGTTTAAGTTTACGCGAAGAGGCCGGGTGGCTTTTTTCAGCAGCTCCGTCCATGTTGATATACGATTCCATGCACGCCCACATCACGCTGGTTTTTAATATATTATTAAAGTTTGACTGACCTATCTGACTGTTTTTTTGACATTCCTTTAGCGCAGTTAGATGCGGCTTACAACACGGGGCGGCTTATAGGTGGACAAAGTTTTGAAATATGCCGTTCATTGAAGGCGCGGCTTATAACCCAGGGCGCCTTATGGTGCGGAAAATACGGTATGTACAATATACACACTGCAAGTATATTATAATGTAGTAACAGACACCTTCATAACAATATGTAATATGTACAATATACACACTGCAAGTATATATATAATGTAGTAACAGACACACTCATAACAATATGTAATATGCACAATATACACACTGCAAGTATATTATAATGTAGTAACAGACACCTTCATAACAATATGTAATATGTACAATATACACACTGCAAGTATATATATAATGTAGTAACAGACACTTTCATAACAATATGTAATATGTTTTATATACACACTGCAAGTACATATATAATGTAGTAGCAGATGCCTTCATAACAATGTGTAATATGTACAATATACACACTGCAAGTATATTATAATGTAGTAACAGACACCTTCATAACAATATGTAATATGTACAATATACACACTGCAAGTATATATATAATGTAGCAACAAACACCTTCATAACAATATGTCATATGTATAATATACACACTGCAAGTATATATATAATGTAGTAACAGACACCTTCATAACAATATGTAATATGTACAATATTTACCATATTTTGATCATTTGATCACTTCTTTCCCCAGCGCGTTTATTTTTGTTTCCATAGCAACGGACTTCCGACTTCCGGCAACATCATAGCAGATCTAACCGTGGCAGACTTGGCAACAGACAACAAAGACGACTATTTTTGGGAAAATGAGGATTCCCAGCCGTATCTTTTTGAAGCTGAATATACTGAGGATGAACTGCTGCTTCTAGAACCGCGAACCAAGAAGAGTGTGAAACGCCGGAGCAGACGAAAGCCGAGAGAGTGAGGTCGGCGTGACCTGGGGGTATAAATGTGGAACTTGGAGCCAAACTATGCAGACCTACAGTAAATTATGTGGTTATCCAATTTCAACTTGAAAAAAACGTATCTGGCCAGCTGGACCAAACAGACCATCGAGTAAGTCACTATAATATCGATCATGTTACGCGCAGCACATCATGCTTGTTAGTACAACTACAGTACCTACACTGTCAAGCTTGCTGTTCCAAAGGTTTTTGGAACCTGGAACCTTAAGAAACCTTCATGCCGGATGTGGATGTTAAATTAAAAAAATCAGTTCAAGACAACTTGGGAAAATGAGAAGGAAGAGGACACATACTACTTAATAATTTAATTAACACATGCAATTACAATATTTTAGGACTATATAAGCCGTACCGACTACATTTTAGAGGAAAACATATTTTTCAATATCTTAGTTGCATAAGCCGCAGATATATACGTTGTGAAATGAGATATTTACACAGAAAGATTATGTAAATGTTTATTTATGTCAGGCTTGTCACTGACAGTTTGGTTATGTTTGAGTTTTTCTTCTGTGTTTATGTTTTATTTCCTGTCAGCGCTCTTATTTTGGTTCAGTTTCCTGCTTGTCTCCCTGAGCGCTATTTTCCCTCACCTGTATGTCAAGGCTTGATCTTGGATGTGTGCTTTTCCGGGAATGAAGGTACATGATTTATTTATATTTATCAAAAAAAAGGAATAAACGAAAAGCGCGCACAGTGGCGGAGAAACAAAACTAGACTATAAACACAAAACTTGCACATTGGCAGAAACTATGAACAATTAAACAAAACTTACAAACTATGGCTTGAATAAAGAAAACTTACTTGGCATGGACAAAAAAGGAGCAGCGTGAATGATGGACATGAAAAGGAGTTAGAAATGTGTCGAGCATAAATGTGGTGTGAGGTCGTCAGGCCGAACAACAGAAAATGAATGAACTTAAATACTATGGACATGATTAGTGAAAGCAGGTGCGTGACTCAAAACGTGAAACAGGTGCGTGACGTGACAGGTGAAAACTAATGGTTGCTATGGTGACCAGACAAGGGAGTGAAAAGACAGAAACTAAACAAAACATGACTTAAAACAAAACATGATAATACAGACATGACAGAGCCCCTCCCTTAAGGACAGATACCAGATGTTCAAGAAAAAAAAACTTAACAAAAGTCATGGGAGGGCGGGAGGGGGACATGGCGGTGGGTCGCCAGACCACGTGTCCCCGTATCCACCGGGGCAGAGTTAGGTGGCGGCGGCGAGTGGAACGCCGCTGCAGCAGGCGAGGCGGGCGCCCAGGGAATGGCCACATTCGTGGCCGACTGGGAGGTGGGCGCACTTGGCGTGGCGGGCGACCAGGTAGCGGCCATATCCGTGGCCGACGAAAAGGCAGGCGCGTCGTCATCGTGGCAGGCGTGGCTTGGCGTGGTGAGTCAGGCGGCGAAGCTCGGCGTGGCGCGTCAGGCGGCAAAGCTCGGCGTGGGTCTTGGTATAGGTCTTGGTCTTGGCGTGGGTCTTGGTCTTGGCATGGCAGGTCTTGGTCTTGGCATGGCGGGTCTTGGTCTTGGCATGGCGGGTCTTGGTCTTGGCATGGCGGGTCTTGGTCTTGGCATGGCGGGTCTTGGTCTTGGCATGGCGGGTCTTGGTCTTGGCATGGCGGGTCTTGGTCTTGGTCTAGGTCTTGGTCTTGGTCTTGGCATGGCGGGTCTTGGTCTTGGTCTTGGCATGGCGGGTCTTGGTCTTGGTCTTGGCATGGCGGGTCTTGGTCTTGGCATGGCGGGTCTTGGTCTTGGTCTTGGCATGGCGGGTCTTGGTCTTGGTCTTGGTCTTGGCATGGCGGGTCTTGGTCTTGGTCTTGGCATGGCGGGTCTTGGTCTTGGACTTGGCGTGGAGGGTCTTGGACTTGGCGTGGAGGGTCTTGGTCTTGGCGTGGAGGGTCTTGGTCTTGGCGTGGAGGGTCTTGGTCTTGGCGTGGAGGGTCTTGGTCTTGGACTTGGCGTGGAGGGTCTTGGTCTTGACATGGAGCTGGTGCTAACCTTGGTGCGGCGACAGGTGCTAGCCTTGGTGCGGCGACAGGTGCTAGCCGTGGAGCTGCGACAGGTGCTAGCCGTGGCTCTGGTGCTAGCCTTGGCGCTAGCCGTGGTGCAGCTACTGGTGCTAGCCGTGAAGCAGCGACAGGTGCTAGCCGTGGCTCTGGTGCTAGCCTTGGCGCTAGCCGTGGTGCAGCTACTGGTGCTAGCCGTGGAGCAACGACAGGTGCTAGCCGTGGCTCTGGTGCTAGCCTTGGCGCTAGCCGTGGTGCAGCTACTGGTGCTAGCCGTGAAGCAGCGACAGGTGCTAGCCGTGGCTCTGGTGCTAGACTTGGCGCTAGCCATGGTGCAGCTACTGGTGCTAGCCGTGGAGCAACGACAGGTGCTAGCCGTGGCTCTGGTGCTAGCCTTGGCGCTAGCCGTGGTGCAGCTACTGGTGCAGTGCAGGTGGAGGTGGTCTAGCTGGGGGTTGCGGCTTGGCATGGTAAAAGACTGGTGAGGGCGGTCGTGCTGGAGGCTGTGGCTTGACGGGTCGGAAGACTGGTGAGGGCGGTCGTGCTGGAGGCTGTGGCTTGACAGGTCGGAAGACTGGTGGTGCGGCCGTGAGGGAGGCTGTGGCTTGACATGGTGATGCTGAGCCACCCCACCTGAACAATTCCCAGCCCTAGCCCCCCCCTCAAGGGGCGGATACCAGACGCGCTCCCTGCGGTCTGGAACTCTCTGTAGGGGTGGGCGGAGGAGGGCAGAAACTTCCCCATTAAATTGTCCAAATTGTCTTTTTTGTACCTGGGATTGAGTGGGTGAAAAAAAATTGTTTTGTGTCTTGGGTGTGGCTTGAGTCCTGGGGAGCGGGGAATCAAAAGAAAAAGAATTCAGAAAAAAAAAATCCTGGTCTTTGACGTCATCCGGGCGAAGCCGGGCTGGCTGCTGCTTGCTTACGCCCGGAGGGGGAGGGGCTTGTGGGAGCGGCGTGTCCTGCTGGCTCGCGGAAGTTCTTCCTGAAGTCCTTCGTCGGGAGCGGCGCTTCCGGCACTGCGCTGCGTCCCCGCATTCCTGGGACCAAATGGAGTCTCTGTACTCCACGGAGGAGTAGCGCAGAGTTTCATCCTCCATCGCGCACAGGACCGCCCAAGAAGCCTCGTCCAAAATGTCCAACTCGGCCAACTTAGGTGCGGAAAAGCGGGTCTGCTGACGACCTACTGTCACGACTTGATCTTGGGAGTTTGCTTTTCCGGGATGCAACGGAAAGTTGGCACGGGCGAGACGGGAATGAAGGTACATGATTTATTGAAACACTAGAACTACAAAAAAGGATCAAACCAAAGCGCGCACAGTGGCGGAAACTATGAACAATTAAACAAAACATAAACTGTGGCTTGATAAACAAAAACTTACTTGGCATGGAACCGGCATGAAAAAAGAGCAGCAAGGATCATAAGGGTGTGCAGAAGCATATATGGGGTGAGGTCGTCAGGCCGAACAACAGAAAATTAATGAACTTAAATACTATGGACATGATTAGTGAAAGCAGGTGCGTGACTCAAAGCGTGAAACAGGTGCGTGACGTGACAGGTGAAAACTAATGGTTGCTATGGTGACCAGACAAGGGAGTGAAAAGACAGAAACTAAACAAAACATGACTTAAAACAAAACATAATAATACAGACATGACACTGTACCTGATTGGCAGTCTGGCACACCTGGTGGCAATTGCCAATTATGCCACTATTTATACCTGCCTCGCCCTCCAGTCAGTGCTGGAGTATTACTAGCTATATGTTGTGGACTGTTTGCTGTCTCCAGTTCTCCCTGGTTCCTCGTCTCTTGTTTGCTGTTTCCTGTATGCTGGTTTGTGTTAACTGTTTCCAGTTTGCCTGTTTCCTGGTTCCTGTATGCTGGTTCCGGAGTCCTGTTTTCCTGCATCAAGCCTGCCATCTCTGCATCTTGGGGTGCGTCACCAACACTTCCTGACAGAATACTCCAGCCAAATAAGAACCCCGCAGAGATTTCTATGGCGGAGATTTTTATGGTGGAGAGGCTTGACAGAATTCTGGGGTTGATGGCCAAACCGAGAGCTTTAGCATCGTTTCAAGCTTCCTCCCACCCATCTATGTCGTCTGTGGGCCTATGTGGGGACGTCTTGGATCCGACCCTTGAGGGTGGGGGGCTATGAGTAGCTGTGCAGCTGGGGAGGCACAGCTACTTTTAACCCCGGGGGGCCTGTGGACGCCGCCATCAACCCAGGTGGGCCCTCCCTCTGGCTCCGCCCACTCCGACGACATCGTCTTCCTCGTCTCTGGCTCCGCCGACGACATCGTCTTCTTCGTCTCTGGCTCTGCCCACGCCGACGACATTGTCTTCCTTGTCTCCGGCGGGCGGTCCCACGGCTTTGGATGCGTCTCCAGCATCGTCGCCTCCGCGACTCCCAGCTGTCCTGACGCACAGGCAGCCATGGACCTCACGTTGGCCACGGATGTGGCCGTTCCATGGGCGACCGCCTCGCCAATTGCGGCGGCGTTCAACTCGCCGTCGCCACCTGACTCTTCCCCGCTGGTTGCGAGGACACTTGGCCTGGCGGCCCTCAGCCTTATCCTCCCTCCGCCCTCCCGTGACTTTGGACTTTTTTCGTAAAACTTATATATATATATATATATATCGTAAAACCTTCAGTAAGACTCAAACCACTTAGTCACAGTCAACACCAGAGCCTAGACCCACTTGTTTTCCTTCCAATTGCCTCCCTTGCTATTACAGTGTATCAACTTTGAGTCATAAATAAATATTACAAAAACAACAACATACAGTCGTGGTCAAAAGTTTACATACACGTGTAAAGAACATAATGTCACGGCTGTCTTGAGTTTCCAATCATTTCTACAACTCTTAATTCTAGCCTGATTTAACCATTCCTTTACCACTTTTGACGTGTGTTTGGGGTCATTGTCCTATTGGAACACCCAACTGCGCCCAAGACCCAACCTTCCGGCTGATGATTTTAGCTTGTCCTGAAGAATTTGGAGGTAATCCTCCTTTTACATTGTCCCATTTACTCTCTGTAAAGCACCAGTTCCATTGGCAGCAAAACAGGCCCAGAGCATAATACTACCACCACCATGCTTGACGGTAGGATTTGTGTTCCTGGGATTAAAGGCCTCACCTTCTCTCCTACAAACATATTGCTGGGAATTGTGGCCAAACAGCTCAATTTTAGTTTAGTCTGACCACAGAACTTTTCTCCAGACGGTCTTATCTTTATTCATGTGATTAGCAGCAAACTTTAGACGAGCCTTAAGGTGTGGCTTCTGGAGCAAGGGCTTCCTTCGTGAACGGTAGCCTCTCAGTCCATGGACCAAGGAGCTGGTCATTGACTTTGGGAGGTCGAGTCTAAGGTCACAACCTATTGTGATCGAGGGAGTCGAGGTACAGACCGTGGACTCATTCAAGTACCTAGGGGTGTGGGTGGACAATAAACTGGACTGGACTGTTAACACAGACCACTTGTACAGGAAAGGACAGAGCAGGCTGTACTTCCTGAGGAGGCTGCACTCCTTCAACATTTGTAAAAAACTCTTTTGGATGTACTACCAGTCTGTGGTTGCCAGTGTTCTCTACTACATGGTAGTGTGCTGGGGGGGGGGGCAGTATATCTAAGAAGGACAGCTCCAGACTGGAGAAACTGATCAGGCGGGCCGGTTCTATGATCGGAATAAAACTGGACTCACTGGTGACGGTAGCAGAGAAGAAGACTGTGGAAAAACTAGTGAGCATCCTGGATGGTGCCAGTCACCCTCTGCATACCGTTGTCAGTAGCCAGAGGAGCCTGTTCAGTGCTAGACTGCTTCATCCCAATTGCAGGACTACCGTATTTTCCGCACCATAAGCCGCCCTGGGTTATAAGCGCGCCTTCAATGAACGGCATATTTCAAAACTTTGTCCACCTATAAGCCGCCCCGTGTTATAAGCCGCATCTAACTGCGCTAAAGGGAATGTCAAAAAAACAGTCAGATAGGTCAGTCAAACTTTAATAATATATTAAAAACCAGCGTTCTAACAACTCTGTTCACTCCCAAAATGTACGGTAATGTGCAAATGTGCAATCACAAACATAGTAAAATTCAAAATAGTGCAGAGCAATAACATCAACATCAATAACTTAATGTTGCTCGAACGTTAATGTCACAACACACAAAATAAACATAACGCTCACTTTCTGAAGTTATTCTTCATTCATAAATCCCTCGAATTCTTCTCCTTCGGTGTCCGAATTAAAAAGTTGGGCGAATACGGGATCCAAAATGGCCGGCTTATGTTATATTCTCTTGCTGCTGCTCTATTTCCGTGTTCTTCGGCATGACTTATTGCCTTAAGTTTAAATTCTGCGTTATACGCGTGTCGCTTAGTAGGAGCCATTTTGTGGTCTTTACAGATGTAAACACACAAAGGAAATGAAACGTAATACCCGCACGCTTCTTCTTCTACGGGTGCGGGTGGTTGCTTACCGTAGAAGAAGAAGCGCTTCCTCTTCTACGGGGGCGGGTGCTTACCTTGGCAGTTGCTTACCATAGAAGAAGAAGCGCTTCCTCTTCTACGGGGAAAAAAGATGGCGGCTGTTTACCGTAGTTGCGAGACCGAAACTTTATGAAAATAAATATTTATATTAATCCACATATAAGGCGCACCGGGTTATAAGCCGCACTGTCAGCTTTTGTGAAAATTTGTGGTTTTTAGGCGCGGCTTATAGTGCGGAAAATACGGGTAATAGACTCAAAAACTCCTTTGTCCCACACGCCATTAGACTGTACAACTCCTCTCTAGGGGATGGAGGGTATTAGGATGACAGGGGATGCAAAACAATAACAACCTATCCCAGCGGATTAAAGACTACTCAACACTAGAGCTGGGGAACAAAGAGCTGAAAATGTGCATCCTATACACAGGATTCAGCCAGAAACGAACAGAACTTTGGTATTTTCTAGTGATTTCAGATTTATTACAGTATAGTGTCTGTACCTAGAAACTGTTGTTTCTCTCAAGTATTTCAACACAAAATGCAAGTACAATGTTGTTGATTTAGACATACACTATATTGCCAAAAGTATTTGGCCACCCATCCAAATGATGAGAATCGGGTGTCCTAATCACTTGGGCCGGCCACAGGTGTATACAATCCAGCACTTAGGCATTGAGACTGTTTCTACAAACATTTGTGAAAGAATTGGCCGCTCTCAGTGATTTCCAGCGTGGAACTGTCATAGGATGCCACCTACGCAACAAATCCAGTCGTGATTATTCCTCGCTCCTATATATTCCAAAGTCAACAGTCGGCTTTATTATAAGAAAATGGAAGAGTTTGGGAACAACAGCAACTCAGCCACCAAGTGGTAGGCCACGTAAACTGACAGAGGGGGGTCAGCGGATGCTGAAGCGCATAGTGCAAAGACTTTCTGCACAGTCAGTTGCTACAGAGCTCCAAACTTCATGTGACCTTCCAATTAGCCCACGTACAGTACACAGGGAGCTTCATGGAATGGGTTTCCATGAGCGAGCAGCTGCATCTAAGCCATGCATCACCAAGTCCAATGCAAAGCGTGGGATGCAGTGGTGTAAAGCACGTCGCCACTGGACTCGAGAGCAGTGGAGACTTGTTCTCTGGAGTGATGAATCACGCTTTTCCATCTGGCAATCTGATGATCTAGTCTGGGTTTGGAGGTTGCCAGGAGAACGGTGCATTTCGGACTGCATTGTGCCGAGTGTGAAATTTGGTGGAGGAGGAATTATGGTGTGGGGTTGTTTTTCAGGAGTTGGGCTTGACCCCTTGGTTCCAGTGAAAGGAACTTTGAATGCTCCAGGATACCAAAACATTTTGGACAATTCCATGCTCCTGACCTTGTGGGAACAGTTTGGAGCGGGCCCCTTCCTCTTCCAACATGACTGTACACCAGTGCACAAAGCAAGGTCCATAAAGACCTGGATGACAGACTCTGGTGTGGATGAACTTGACTGGCCTGCACAGAGTCCTGACCTGAACCCGATAGAACACCTTTGGGATGAATTAGAACAGAGACTGAGAGCCAGGCCTTCTCCACCAACATCAGTGTGTGACCTCACCAATGCACTTTTGGAAGAATGGTGGAAAATTCCTATAAACACACTCTGCAACCTTGTGGACAGCCTTCCCAGAAAAGTTGAAGCTGTAATAGCTGCAAAAGGTGGACCGACATCATATTGAACTATGGGTTGGGAATGGGATGGCACTTCAAGTTCATATGTGCATATATGCCTCTTACCATCCAAAAATCGCTGCCGTTGTGTCCTTGGGCAGGACACTTCACCCTTAATCCCCGTGCCGCTCACACTGGTGAATGAATGATGAATGATAGGTGGTAGTCGGAGGGGCCGTAGGCGCAAACTGGCAGCCACGCTTCCGTCAGTCTACCCCAGGGCAGCTGTGGCTACGAAAGTAGCTTACCACCACCAGGTGTGAATGAATGATGGGTTCTCACTTTGAGTGTCTAGAAAAGCACTATATAAATCTAATCCATTATTATTATTAGTAGTATTATTACTATATTTGAGTCAAGGGAGGTGGCCAAATACTTTCGGCAATATAGTGTATGTAGCAAAATCAATGTCACTGTATTAAAGGTACATTGTACATTTTGTATTCATATTTTTAACTAGTCGACCAGCAACAAAACTAATAAAACAACAAAACGCATGTTACAGAATGTTTAATGTATCAGACTTCATACAAAACACATCAGTGGCAGGCAGAAATAACAGAGTGTTCCAGAAGTGAAAGAAGGAATGAGTGAGTCAGATAACATGATAAATTCTCTGCGATTAAAGAATGAAGTATAGGTTGGTGCCATCATAAAGACAGATAATGTACCAGACACTCTTGATGTGAGGGGAAACTCTATCCATGTTGTCCTCAAACAATCAGACTGCCTGAGCTTGTTAGTCAACACTTCCTATTTGCTTCAGAGTCGAGCTAAAATAATGTCGCTGCTGTTCTTAGTGGCACTCTAACCTGGAACTCATGAGGGAATCTGGTATCATACACACAACAGATCATCACTATCTAAGTGACGTAAACATGTCAGAAATAAACTACTACTAAGATTAGTACTTCTCACACGAGACATTCCAAGCCCACAACTTGACAATCGTGTAGCACAAACTGGACAGGAATGTGTGCTGTCAACTTTGCATAGTAACCTTGATCACAAAACCGCACAACTAAAAAGTTTTCATCGTGTGTGTTTTCTCATGTGTGACTTCAGGTGGTCTCTCCTGGAAAATGTATCGCCACAAATTAAGCAAGTAAAAGGTTTTTCTCCTGTGTGTGTTCTGATGTGTAATTTCAGTTTGTCCCTTCTGGAAAATGTGTCACCACAAACTGAACAAATAAAAGGTTTTTCTCCTGTGTGTGTTCTCATGTGTAAAGTCAACGTTGTCTTATGAGAAAAACTACTGCAGCAAACTGAGCAAACGAAAGGTTTTTCCCCGGTGTGCGTTCTCATGTGTGCAGTCAACGTGTGCTTCCGAGAAAACGTACCACCGCAAACTGAGCAATTGAAAGGTTTTTCGCCTGTGTGCGTCCTCATGTGTGCAGTTAACCCGGGCCTATGAGAAAACTTTTTGCTGCAAAGTGAGCAAATGAAAGGTTTTTCTCCCGTGTGCGTTCTCATGTGTGCAGTCAATGTGGACTTTACAGAAAATGTATCGCAGCAAACTGAGCACTTGAAAGGCTTTTCTCCTGTGTGTGTTCTCATGTGCGCAGTCAACGTGGCCTTAACAGAGAATTTATCACCACAAACTGAGCAACTGTAAGATTTTTCTCCCGTGTGTGTTCTCATGTGTACCGTTAATGTGGACTTTTTAGAAAATGTTTTGACGCAAACTGAGCAAAAGTAAGATTTTTCTCCCCTGCGTGTTCTCTTGTGTCTCGCAGAATTCCTTTTATTAGTCCGAGTCCTCATACCATCCTCACAGTCTGTATCGCTGCTCAAAGGTTCTTGGGTGTAGTCCTCGTCTTCATCCTCAGCAGAGTGTGATGTTATGTCGTCGCACTCTAGAGGAGCTACGACGTTGTCAACTTGTGGTTTGTCTTCATGGTCTTCAGTATTCACAGAGACACCAGTCATAGGCAACGTACTGAGATCAGCCTCCTGCGGCCCGAGAAGACAATCTTCTCCTGACTGACTGATCAAATCTCCCTCCACTTCCTCTTTAAGATCAGGGGGCTGTGGATCCTCCTGCTTCAAATTAGAGCTTTCCTCTTGTGGCACTGGGGGACGTTCTCCTTGACCAATGAGCTGCTGGACGTCTGTAGGACACAAAAACATCTTAGCTCGGACACGTAATTGTCATGTCTGTGATCATGTTTTGTTTAGTTGTGTTTTGCTTGGTTTTTGGACACTTTTTAGTTCCTGTTTTCACTCCCTTGCTTTGTCACCATAGCAACCATTAGTTTCACCTGGTTCACATCCTCATGTCACGCACCTGTCTCACGTTTTCACATTTTGAGTCACGCACCTGCTGTCACTAGTCATGTCACTATTATTTAAGCTTTCAGTTGCCAGGCTGTCTTTCTGGCGACATCACTCTGCTTCATGCCACGTTTACGGTTTCATGTTTAGTTCACGCTGCTTGTTTCATAGTCCATGCTGCCCTGTTCACGTCATCGCAAGTAAGTTTTGTTTATTAATGCCACAGTTAGTGTTTTTGTTTCATGTTCACAGTTCATTGCCTTTGTGCTAGTCTTTTGGTTTTATTAGTCAAGTTTGTTCTCCGCCATTGTGTTTGCTTCTTTTTTTGTAGTTATAGTGTTAAAATAAAAGATGTCATTACCTTCACGCCATGTCTGGTCCAAGTTCACTTGCATCTCGGGAAAACAACCACTCTAAAGTCCACGTCTTGACAGTAATAAGTATGACGATGATATGGCTTTAGTCCCCGTTTAAGACTTGATCGACATAGTGAATTTACGGGAAAACAACATGGCACGCAATCCGGACATCGAGCTTCTGGCTGTCTCCCCTTCGCCTTTTCCATCTCCCTAGTGCGGGGGTCGGCAACCCAAAACGTTGAAAGAGCCATATTGGACCAAAAATACTAAAAAAATCTGTCTGGAGCCGCAGAAAATTAAAAGTCTTATATAAGTGTTATAATGAAGGCAACACATGATGTAAGTGTCTTTATTATCTATATCAGCCTGCTATCAAATACACATAAGAACTGAAATTACATTTTCGGCACAGTCCCACTAAGAGCAAACATACGTTACAGGGAGACAAGACGGGACCGCTAACGGATCAGTCACTTACGGCGCTCCTTAAAAAAGGTGGGGAAAAGGTGATATTGGGAAAGGGGGGAAAGAGTAAAAAACATCAGTCAAAGGCTGGACCCTTGGGAGGGGGTCCAGACTGAGTCCAAGGGAAAAAAACTAATTTGCCATAGCACACATAAACATGTTACATATAATCACAACAACTTGCAACAGAGGGGGGGGATTTGGGGCCCTGGAAGCCGGCCTGCTGCTATAAAGCGCTACTTAGCCGTCCATAACCCCGAAGGGGAGTTAAGCGGTGGTGAAGGCGTGGGGTGGGGGTGGGGAGTGTGTTTGTGTATATGCCCATAGTCTTTGGGTGAAGTGAGTTGTGTTCATGCATGTCGTTCTGCAAGCAAAGTTCGACTCCCAGGTGTCGTTGAGGAGGGAGGGAGGTCAAAACGTCCACCTTTGAAAATTCCTCAGGGGATGATTATATAAGACTTTAAAAGTCTTATATAAGTGTTATAGTGAAGACAACACATGATGTAAGTGTCTTTATTATCTATATTAGCCTACTATCAAACGCTGGCGCAAATCTTTGTTTTAATTTTTATTCGACACATTTTTGCAACATTGGAACTCATTAGTAAAATGGAGGCTTCTCACAGGATGAGATAACTTCTGGAAAGGACTGGCTCAGAATGGCCAAAGGTAAAGATGTGTGTGTCCAAGTTAAAGGAAACGGCAGGCTGTCTTCTTCTAATGGATTTATTACAATTTTTGCAAGCTGCGTAACGTTTGCCGTAGTCTAGAACAACATGGCACACAAACAACTATGAGAAATGCAGCCAATATTACACAAAGATAATGTGTCATGAGACATGCAAATATAAATTAAATACACAGAGGACATAAGTAAAGGAAATTGAGCTCAAATATACCTACAAATGAGGCATAATGATGCAATATGTACATACAGCTAGTCTAAATAGCATGTTAGCATCGATTAGCTTGGATTTACCAAATATGCCTGATAAGCACTCCAGCAAATCAATAACATCAACAAAGCTCACTTTTGTGCATTCACGCACAGCATAAAAAGTTTGGTGGACAAAACGAGACAAAGAAGGAGTGGCAAAAAACATGTCTTTCTGTGGCAGCATCGGAGAAAGTTGTACGTGTAAACAAACTACGATGAGTTTAAGGATCGCTGAAATTAGTAGGACAAAACAGTGCTTGCCAAATACTCTCATCAGTGAAGCATGTATAACATAAACAGTGGGATTTCTAACAATTGCAAAGATTGTAATAAATCCATTAGAAGAGGACAGCCTGCTGTTTCCTTAAACGTGGACACACACATCTATACCTTTGGCCATTCTATGACAGTCATTTCCAGGAGTTATCTCACCCTCTGAGAAGCCTCCATTTTACTAATGATTTCCAATGTTGCAAAAATGTGTAGAATAAAAATTTAAATAAAACACTTCTGTCAAAAGATTTGCGTCAGCCTTTGATAGTAGGCTAATATAGCTAATATAGACACTGTGGAGGGGGGCGTGGTCGGCGCGCTTGCTGCAGGAGCGGGGTGTGCCAGGTGATTAGATTGCCCAGCTGGGGTTAGTTGTCTAATCACCTGTTATTCTTATCAGTAGCGGTCGGGAGTAGGAGGAGGAAGGTCTTGGAGAGGCGGAAGCACGCGGAACACGGAGGAGTTGGACTGAAAAGTCGAGTGAGGGGTGAGTTTTTCCTTGCCCTTATGTGGGCTTTGTACCGAGGATGTCGTTGTGGCTTGTGCAGCCCTTTGAGACACTTGTGATTTAGGGCTATATAAATAAACATTGATTGATTGATTGATTGAGTGTCGTGCAAGAACTTGTATGAAAAATAAAACTTTGTTAACCCGGAACGCCGGTCTCCAGCTCACGTGTGTGATCAGCAAGAACCCACTGGGAGGCGACCTCCACAGACACTTACATCATGTGTTGCCTTCATTATAACACTTATATAAGACTTTTAAAGTCATTTTGATAGTAGGCTAATATAGCTAATATAGACACTTACATCATGTATCGCCTTCATTATAACACTTATATAAGACTTGTAAAGTCATTTTGATAGTAGGCTAATATAGCTAATATAGACACATCATGTGTCATTTTCGTTATAACACTTATATAAGACTTTTAAAGTCATTTTGATAGTAGGCTAATATAGACACTTACATCATGTGTTGCCTTCATTATAACACTTATATAAGACTTTTAAAGTCATTTTGATAGTAGGCTAATATAGACACTTACATCATGTATCGCCTTCATTATAACACTTATATAAGACTTTTTAAATCATTTTGATAGTAGGCTAATATAGACACTTACATCATGTGTTGCCTTCACTATTACACTTATATAAGACTTTTAAAGTCATTCTGATAGTAGGCTAATATAGCTAATATAGACACTTACATCATGTGTCGCCTTCATTATAACACTTATATAAGACTTTTAAAGTCATTTTGATAGTAGGCTAATATAGACACTTACATCATGTGTTGCCTTCATTATAACACTTAAATAAGACTTTTTAAGTCATTTTGATAGTAGGCTAATATAGACACTTACATCATGTGTTGCCTTCATTATAACACTTATATAAGACTTTTAAAGTCATTTTGATAGTAGGCTAATATAGCTAATATAGAGACTTACATCATACTTGCCAACCCTCCCGGATTTTCCGGGAGACTCCCGAAATTCAGCGCCTCTCCCGAAAACCTCCCGGGACTAATTTTCTCCCGAAAATCTCCCAAAATTCAAGCGGACTCAGGTCCATGCGGACTTGAGTCCGCTTTCCCACAAAACAAACAGCGTACCTGCCCAATCACGTTATAACTGTAGAATGATAGAGGGCGAGTTCTTGGTTTCTTATGTGGGTTTATTGTTAGGCAGTTTCATTAACGCCCTCCCAGCACGGCAACAACACACAACAACAGCAGTCACGTCTACCGTAAAGCAGTTTGTCTGCCGTAAACAGCATAGTTGTGACACTCTTAAACAGGACAATGCTGCCATCCGGTGCATTTGATGAAAGCACTTTTGTGCGTGCCACACATTAATGCATCATCAGAGAGGGTGTTCAGCATGGTTAGAAAAATAGTGACAGAGAATAGAACAAGGATGGACAATTCAACCCTTAACTCAACAATGAGTAGATGAGTGTTATGTGTGTGTGTATGTGTAAATAAATGAACACTGAAATTCAAGTATTTATTTTATATATATATATATATATATATATATATATATATAAATAAAATAAATATATATTTATAGATAGAATTCACTGAAAGTCAAGTATTTCAAGTATTTCTTATATATATATATATATATATATATATATATATATATATATATATATATATATGTATGTGAAATACTTGACTTAGTGAATTCTAGCTGTAAATATACTCCTCCCCTCTTAACCACGCCCCCCGCCCCCGCACCTCCCGAAATCGGAGGTCTCAAGGTTGGCAAGTATGACTTACATCATGTGTCGCCTTCATTATAGCACTTATATAAGACTTTTTAAGTCATTTTGATAGTAAGCTAATATAGACACTTACATCATGTGTTGCCTTCATTATTACACTTATATAAGACTTTTAAAGTAATTTTGATAGTAGGCTAATATAGACACTTACATCATGTATTGCCTTCATTATAACACTTATATAAGACTTTTTAAGTCATTTTGATAGTAGGCTAATATAGACACTTACATCATGTGTTGCCTTCATTATTACACTTATATAAGACTTTTAAAGTAATTCTGATAGTAGGCTAATATAGCTAATATAGACACATCATGTGTCGCCTTCATTATAACACTTATATAAGACTTTTAAAGTCATTTTGATAGTAGGCTAATATAGACACTTACATCATGTGTTGCCTTCATTATAACACTTATATAAGACTTTTAAAGTCATTTTGATAGTAGTCTAATATAGCTAATATAGACACATCATGTGTCGCCTTCATTATAACACTTATATAAGACTTTTAAAGTCATTTTGATAGTAGGCTAATATAGCTAATATAGACACTTACATCATGTGTCGCCTTCATTATAACACTTATATAAGACTTTTAAAGTCATTTTGATAGTAGGCTAATATAGACACTTACACATCATGTGTTGCCTTCATTATTACACTTATATAAGACTTTTAAAGTCATTTTAATAGTAGGCTAATATAGCTAATATAGACACTTACATAATGTGTCGCCTTCATTATAACACTTATATAAGACTTTTAAAGTCATTTTGATAGTAGGCTAATATAGACACTTACATCATGTGTTGCCTTCATTATAACACTTATATAAGACTTTTAAAGTCATTTTGATAGTAGGCTAATATAGCTAATATAGACACTTACATAATGTGTCGCCTTCAATATAACACTTATATAAGATTTTTTAAAGTCATTTTGATAGTAGGCTAATATAGACACTTACATCATGTGTTGCCTTCATTATAACACTTATATAAGACTTTTAAAGTAATTTTGATAGTAGGCTATTATAGACACTTACATCATGTATTGCCTTCATTATAACACTTATATAAGACTTTTTAAGTCATTTTGATAGTAGGCTAATATAGACACTTACATCATGTGTTGCCTTCATTATTACACTTATATAAGACTTTTAAAGTAATTCTGATAGTAGGCTAATATAGCTAATATAGACACTTACATCATGTGTCGCCTTCATTATAACACTTATATAAGACTTTTAAAGTCATTTTGATAGTAGGCTAATATAGACACTTACATCATGTGTTGCCTTCATTATAACACTTATATAAGACTTTTAAAGTCATTTTGATAGTAGGCTAATATAGACACTTACATCATGTGTTGCCTTCATTATAACACTTATATAAGACTTTTAAAGTAATTTTGATAGTAGGCTAATATAGCTAATATAGACACTTACATAATGTGTCGCCTTCAATATAACACTTATATAAGATTTTTAAAGTCATTTTGATAGTAGGCTAATATAGACACTTACATCATGTGTTGCCTTCATTATAACACTTATATAAGACTTTTAAAGTAATTTTGATAGTAGGCTAATATAGACACTTACATCATGTATTGCCTTCATTATAACACTTATATAAGACTTTTTAAGTCATTTTGATAGTAGGCTAATATAGACACTTACATCATGTGTTGCCTTCATTATTACACTTATATAAGACTTTTAAAGTAATTCTGATAGTAGGCTAATATAGCTAATATAGACACTTACATCATGTGTCGCCTTCATTATAACACTTATATACGACTTTTAAAGTAATTTTGATAGTAGGCTAATATAGACACTTACATCATGTATTGCCTTCATTATAACACTTATATAAGACTTTTAAAGTCATTTTGATAGTAGGCTAATATAGACACTTACATCATGTGTTGCCTTCATTATTACACTTATATAAGACTTTTAAAGTAATTCTGATAGTAGGCTAATATAGCTAATATAGACACTTACATCATGTGTCGCCTTCATTATAACACTTATATAAGACTTTTAAAGTCATTTTGATAGTAGGCTAATATAGACACTTACATCATGTGTTGCCTTCATTATAACACTTATATAAGACTTTTAAAGTCATTTTGATAGTAGTCTAATATAGACACTTACATCATGTGTTGCCTTCATTATAACACTTATATAAGACTTTTAAAGTCATTTTGATAGTAGGCTAATACAGACACATCATGCGTTGCCTTCATTATTACACTTATATAAGACTTTTAAAGTAATTCTGATAGTAGGCTAATATAGCTAATATAGACACTTACATCAAGTGTTGCCTTCATTATAACACTTATATAAGACTTTTAAAGTCATTTTGATAGTAGGCTAATATAGCTAATATAGACACTTACATCAAGTGTTGCCTTCATTATAACACTTATATAAGACTTTTAAAGTCATTTTGGTAGTAGGCTAATATAGACACTGACATCAAGTGTTGCCTTCATTATAACACTTGTATAAGACTTTTAAAGTCATTTTGATAGTAGGCTAATATAGCTAATATAGACACTTACATCAGGTGTTGCCTTCATTATAACACTTATATAAGACTTTTAAAGTCATTTTGATAGTAGGCTAATATAGCTAATATAGACACTTACATCAAGTGTTGCCTTCATTATAACACTTATATAAGGCTTTTCATTTTTTGCGGCTCCAGATAGATTTTCTTTTTGTATTTTTGGTCCAGTATGGCTATTTCAACGTTTTGGGTTGCTGACCCCTGCAGAACCACACAGCCTTACTGACATGTGGTGAAGTAGGATGATGACACAGTTCTCCTGTCTCTGCTGTCATGGCCCTCTCATCTCCCCCGGATCAGCTCTTCGGGAGTTTGAGGAGTGCTGCGACAGCTCCTGTCTGGAACCGACAGCTCCTGTCTGGAACCGAACGGCGGACGAGGGACAAACCCGAATAACCCTCGGGTCGCATGTACAGGTCACTTTCATTCAGATCTAAGACAGCAATGTACCCAACTCAATCAGACTGGCATTTTATTTTTATTTTTTAATGAATCAATTGCACTTTAAGAGCCTGATTGACTAAGATCCAGACACCACACGCGGTAAACAGCGTGTGCAATGAATTAAATAGCGTGTACTATTAGTGGGCGTGTTGCGTGTGATTTTCTAAGACTGCGTGTGCAATTGGAAAGTGGTGCAGACCGCCTGATTTGAATGAGGATTTTCCCTGTACTATACCAGGCATTGCCACAGAGTCACTTTCATTTACTGCACATTCATCTCTGTGGCGTTTTGTCAGGTTATCAAACAATCAGGAGACATCTTGCACTTTTTATGGGCATTTTAAAATCAATCAAGAAGTTTTCTTTTCATATACAGTCGTGGCCAAAAGTTTACATACACTTGTAAAGAACATAATGTCATGGCTGTCTTGGGTTTCCAATCATTTCTAAAACTCTTATTTTTTTGTGATAGAGTGATTGGAGCACATACTTGTTGGTCACAAAAAACATTCATGAAGTTTGGTTCTTTTATGAATTTATTATGAGTCTACTGAAAATGTGAGCAAATCTGCTGGGTCAAAAGTATACATACAGCAATGTTAAAAAAGTTAAAAAAAAGTACCAATGATTGTCACATACACAGTGGCAAAATTATTCTCTGCATTTGACCCATCAACCTTGATCACCCCCTGGGAGGTTAGGGGAGCAGTGGGCAGCAGTGGTGGTCACGCCCGGGAATCATTTTGGTGATTTAACCCCCAATTCCAACCCTTGATGCTGAGTGCCAAGCAGGGAGGTAATGGGTCCAATTTTTATAGTCTTTGGTATGGCTCGGCTGGGGTTTGAACCCACAACCTACCGATCACAGGGCGGACACTCTAGCCACTAGGCCACTGAGTAGGTGGAGTAATATTTGGTTACATGTCCCTTGGCAAGTTTCATTGCAATAAGGCACTTTTGGTGGCCATTTACAAGCTTCTGCTTGAATTTTTGACCACCACTCTTGACAAAATTGGTGCAGTTCAGCTAAATTTGTTGGTTTGCTGACATGGACTTGTTTCTTCAGCATTGTCCACATGTTCTCAATGGGGTTTAAGTCAGGACTTTGGGAAGGCCATTCTAAAACCTATGTGCTCCAATCACTCAAAAAAATAAGAGTTGTAGAAATGATTGGAAACTCAAGACAGCCATGACATTATGTTCTTCACAAGTGTATGTAAACTTTTGACCATGACTGTAAGAAATATTTTATTAATATATATTATATGTTTAAAAAAACTAGTGTTTTAAAAAAATACTAAGGGACACCAAAACGCATCAATTGAATGTTTTAATTAGCCCCTTAATGCATCTAACAGCTATAAAATTATAAAATAATGTTTCTCATTAGACGATATGTCTAATATTTTCAATATCTGACCATCCAATTTGTTGACACGCACATGTATGACGGAGGATTCTCGTCTTTCCGTCGTCTGACCGTGCAGCCCCAGCACGGATGCTGCAGCTGTGTGTGGAACTGTCAGCTTGCAAGTCCTTCTGACACGTGCTAAATAAAACGCAAAATAGTGCGAGCAAAACTGTGACGAGTGTAGATAAATCACATTGAGCGTGCTAAATAATTACAAAACCCAAAACCAGTGAAATTGACACGTTGTGTAAATGGTAAATAATGATTTGCAAATCCCTTTCAACCTATATTCAATTGAATAGACTGCAAAGACAATATACTTAACGTTCGAAAACGTTGTTATTTTTTGCAAATATTAGCTAATTTGGAATTTGATGCCTGCAACATGTTTCCAAAAAGCTGGCACGAGTGGCAAAAAAGACTGAGAAAATTGAGGAATGCTCATCAAACACTTATTTGGAACATCCCACAGGTGAACAGGCTAATTGAGAAGAGGTGGGTGCCATGATTGGGTATAAAAGCAGCTTCCATGAAATGCTCAGTCATTCACAAACAAGGATGGGGCAAGGGTCATCACTTTGTGAACAAATGCGTGAGCAAATTGTCCAAATGTTTAATAACAACATTTCTCAACGAGCTATAGCAAGGAATTTAGTGATTTCACCATCTACTGTCCGGAATATCATCAAAAGGTTCTGAGAATCTGGAGAAATCACTGCACGTAAGCGATATTACGGACCTTCGATCCCTTAGGCGGTACTGCATCAAAAAATGACATCAGTGTGTAAAGGATATCACCACCTACTCACAGAAACACTTCAGAAAACTACTGTGAGTAACTACAGTTTGTTGCTTCATCTGTAAGTGCAAGTTAAAACTCTACTATGCAAAGCGAAAGCCATTTATCAACAACACCCAGAAATGGCGCTGGGTAAGCTGGGCCTAAGCTCATCTCAGATGGACTGATGCAAAGTGGAAAAGTGTTCTGTGGTCTCATGAGTCCACATTTCCAATTTTTTTTGAAAACTGTGGAGGTAGTGTCCTCCTGACCAAAGAGGAAAAGCACCATCCGGATTGTTCTAGGCACAAAGTTCAAAAGCCAGCATCTGTGATGGTATGGGGGTGTATTAGTGCTCAAAGTATGGGTAACTTACACATCCGTGAAGGCACCATTAATTCTGAAAGGTACATACAGGTTTTGGAGCAACACATGTTGCTATCCAAACAATGTTATTATGGACGCCCCTGCTTATTTCAGCAAGACAATGCCAAGCCACGTGTTACAGCAGTGTGGCTTTATAGTAAAAGAGTGCGGGTACTAGACTGGCCTGCCTGTAGTGCAGACCTGTCTCCCATTGAAAATGTGTGGTGCATTATGAAGCCTAAAATACCACAACAGAGACCCCAGACTGTTGAACAACTTAAGCTGTACATCAAGCAAGAATGGGAAAAAAATTCCACCTGAAAAGCTTCAAAAATTGTTCTCCTCAGATCCCAAACGTTTACTGAGTGTTATTAAAAGGAAAGGCCATGTAACACGGTGGTAAAAATGCCCCTGTGCCAACTTTTTTGCAACGTGTTGCTGCCTTTAAATTCTAAGTTAATGATTATTTGCAAAAAAATAAATACGTCTCTCAGTTCGAACATAAAATATCTTGCTTTAACAGTCTATTCAATTGAATATAAGTGGAAAAGGATTTGCAAATCATTGTATTCTGTTTTTATTTATGATTTAAACAACGTGTCAACTTCACTGGTTTTGGGTTTTGTAGATTTGCAACTTGTCCTCCAAGTACTGTGGGCGTGTTGATGATCAGCATACATTGTGCATATTGAGCAAAATGGATTGCATGCCTTAACGGTAGTAACGGTTGCACAATTCATAGCTATAGTACCCGGTTTCATTTTTTTAATGTAACTATTAGTAGCAGGTGTGTGGCGCGTTTGAAGGAGTCGTTAGTGATCCACTCACATCTTTAAAGAAAGCTAAAGTTCCTCTTCCAATCATCTGTGTGACGTAATAGGCTTCTGAGACATACGGGTACCCGTAGACCTGGAATTGGCTAAATTTTATATACATAAATGTAGGTTTCTTAATACCCGACCTGTTTTTTGTGCCTTTAAAAAAGAATTAGAACTCTACGTTAAAACACTCTCTACCTCTAACAACCAAAAAGCTGTGAAAATGATGATGCTGTGTTCCAAATTTAAATTATTTACTGAACTTGTGTGAGCCTATGGCTTTGCACTTTGTTATATATATATATATATATATATATATATATATATATATATATATATATATATATATATATATATTGCATTTTGCATAATTATCCCCTCAACTCCCCCCAAAATGGATTAACTCGCTGAAATAAAAAAAACAACAATATAACATACATCCATAAATGTGGATGCATGTGAAAAAGTGCAATATATTTATCTTTAGAGTAACCTATTTATTTATTTATATATGCACCTTATTGCTTTTTTATCCTGCACTACCATGAGCTAATGTAACGAAATTTCGTTCTTATCTGTACTGTAAAGTTCAAATTTGAATGACAATAAAAAAATAAATAAAATAAAAAAATAAATTAAAAAAAAGAAGTCATTCTATTTTAGTTACTTTATTGAGTTGACACCCCCCTGGTGCTGTTTGTACTGTTTTTGTACTTATTTTGATTATTATTATTTCTCAATTGTTGGTAAATTTTGCAATTTATAAATAAGGGTTTATAAAATAATTTTTTTTTTTTTAAAAACCCCAAAAAAACCTGTAGACCTGGAATACGGCTGTCGTAAAAACGGACACCGCGAGGTGGTTGCGTTATTAAAGACTTCTTAAAGATACTCTATCATAGACATCTTATAAGTAGATGCAGCATTGGCTGTTGTGACGTGAGAAATTCGGCCGCCATCTTGAGGTGGTGATGAGGAGCCGGCGAGCAGCCTAAACTGACAGTTGACAGGTAGAAAACAAATGAGCGGACTGTTGAAAATAGGAATTGGGGGATTACTTTTCACAAGTAAGATTTAACATTAACGTACTATTGGTTGTATTTTGTGAAAAGAATATTACCACAGAGTTGAGAAGGAGCAAAGATCTTCAATAGTACTGAAATCGTAGCCGCTAGCAAACAAGAGTATGACCATAATAGAATTGCTTGTCAATTAAATTAATTAAATTTAAAAATGTCATACTTGAATAACATAAAGTTGAAATAAATGATGAAGATAAAGTTTGTGAAAGCCAACAGGGGTAAAAGTTAGGACCACAGTCCAGATTGTGTAGGGGGCTGGGGGAAGGTAATATATGTTTATATATAAATGGTTGCTTTATATAGGCTAGTAAGGTAAAGTTTTGTACCTGACAAGTTTCGGCTATCTTGCTTCTGCACCCTTCATCAGAGGTGTCACGTGATGTTATAGCGTGACGTCATCTGTGACGTGTTGTATGGATTGTTCCATCCCACCTGAAGTGGTGGGATAGCGGTGCCCCCTGGTGTGCGCTGGGGCTAGCTTTACAACCCAATTTTTATGTGGGATATACGCATGTATATATAACCTAATCATATTGTTTCTTGAATTTAAAAATAGCTGACCCTTTTTCCCCCTTCTCTAAGATTATATTCTCAGTTTTGATCTCGGACGTCTGGTCACTTACAGCATATAAGAATATTCTACAAACCCTGTTTCCATATGAGCTGGGAAATTGTGTTAGATGTAAATATAAACGGAATACAATGATTTGCAAATCATTTTCAACCCATATTCAGTTGAATATGCTACAAAGACAACATATTTGATGTTCAAACTGATAAACATTTTTTTGTTGTTGCAAATAATCATTAACTTTAGAATTTGATGCCAGCAACACGTGACAAAGCAGTTGGGAATGGTGGCAATAAATACTGATAAAGTTGAGGAATGCTCATCAAACACTTATTTGGAACATCCCACAGGTGTGCAGGCAAATTGGGAACAGGTGGGTGCCATGATTGGGTATAAAAACAGCTTCCCAAAAAATGCTCAGTCTTTCACAAGAAAGGATGGGGCGAGGTACACCCCTTTGTCCACAACAGCGTGAGCAAATAGTCAAACAGTTTCAGAACAACATTTCTCAAAGTGCAATTCCAAGAAATTTAGGGATTTCAACATCTACTGTCCATAATATCATCAAAAGGTTCAGAGAATCTGGAGAAATCACCCCACGTAAGCGGCATGGCCGGAAACCAATATTGAATGACCGTGACCTTCGATCCCTCAGACGGCACTGTATCAAAAACCGACATCAATCTCTAAAGGATATCACCACATGGGCTCAGGAACTCTTCAGAAAACCACTGTCACAAAATACAGTTCGTCGCTACATCTGTAAGTGCAAGTTAAAGCTCTACTATGCAAAGCGAAAGCCATTTATCAACAACATCCAGAAACGCCGCCGGTTTCTCTGGGCCCGAGATCATCTAAGATGGACTGATGCAAAGTGGAATAGTGTTCTGTGGTCTGACAAGTCCACATTTCAAATTGTTTTTGGAAATATTCGACATCGTGTCATCCGGACCAAAGGGGAAGCGAACCATCCAGACTGTTATCGACGCAAAGTTCAAAAGCCAGCATCTGTGATGGTATGGGGTGCACTAGTGCCCAAGGCATGGGTAACTTACACATCTGTGAAAGCACCATTGATGCTGAAAGGTACATACAGGTTTTGGAACAACATATGCTGCCATCTAAGCGCCGTCTTTTTCATGGACGCCCCTAGCTTATTTCAGCAAGACAATGCCAAGCCACATTCAGCACGTGTAACAACAGCGTGGCTTCGTAAAAAAAAAAAAGAGTGCGGGTACTTTTCTGGCTCGCCTGCAGTCCAGACCTGTCTCCCATTGAAAATGTGTGGCGCATTATGAAGCGTAAAATACGACAGCGGAGACCCCGGACTGTTGAACGACTGAAGATCTACATAAAACAAGAATGGGAAATAATTCCACTTTCAAAGCTTCAACAATTAGTTTCCTCAGTTCCCAATCGTTTATTGAGTGTTGTTAAAAGGAAAGGCCATGTAACACAGTGGTGAACATGCCCTTTCTACTTTGGCATGTGTTGCAGCCATGAAATTTTAAGTTAATTATTATTTGCAAAAAAAAATGTTTTTATGAGTTTGAACATCAAATATGTTGTGTTTGTAGTGCATTCAATTTGCAAATCATTGTATTCCGTTTATATTTACATCTAACACAATTTCCCAACTCATATGGAAACGGGGTTTGTATTACTGTTAAGCAAACTATGAATAATAAAATGCGCCAAATTATGTGTCCTTTATCATGGCTACATGTATGACAAAAAAACGCGTGAAAATCAGTGGTATTCGGTGAGGTAAGAAGCAGTGACGTGCAGTCACTGGAGGCAGGTGAGGCAGAGCCTCACTTGCCATCATGGAAAGAAAAGAAATGTAAAAAGAAAAAAAATATTAATTAAATTGTTATATGTATCCAGTGATTATACTATAACGATATTTTCCATTTAACTTCACCCGTTTTAGATTATTTTTATTCAAAATCGCTGAATTTTCACATTTGCCGTTCAAATACTGAGAAGAGACGGTGCGGTGATCAACAGCCAGTTGAGGCACGTCACTCAGTTCTGCCTCAACATGGTTTGCGCGATGACTCGGCTAACTGCTGGCCTGCTGTGCAGTGAGACCGTATTGCTATATAATTAAATATTATACATTTCCATAGTTTAGTTAGCTGAGGTATATAATGTACAGTGTATTTTGTCAACAACTGTATGTGTGTAAAGTATTTCTTGTGCTGAGCAATCATAAAACTGCTGCGAAGACGCACAGTGTGAGGCTCGCAGTAATCCCGCCTCCTGGTGCCGGTTAATGCACCCCCGCGCAGAATGCACCCCCCGACGGGAGCGCCACACCAACCAAAGCCCACACCCAAACCCTCCACGTTCAAGACTGAATCCACCCAAAAAAAGTCACTTAACAAGAAGTCAAAAAGTGCAAAAACAACAATGCTCGCGCCGGAGGAGCCGTGAGCTACTGCAGGGACACAACATTAGGTACACCTGCAGACTGCAGCACGGATTTCATATTTCATTCATTCACAACTCCTCCAACATGAACACCAGTGTTCCCGAACTTATAAGTAAAGGTAAGACCATAATAACGTTTTTTTTTATTAAATGTGCTTTTTTGTGTGCTGCAGTTTGTATGTGTAAAGTTAAAGTTAAGTTAAAGTACCAATGATTGTCACACACACACTAGGTGTGGTGAAATTTGTTCTCTGCATTTGACCCATCCCTTGGTCACCCACTGGGAGGTGAGGGGAGCAGTGGGCAGCAGCGGCGCCGCGCCCGGGAATAATTTTTGGTGATTTAACCCCCAATTCCAAGCCTTGATGCTGAGTGCCAAGCAGGGAAGAATGCTGGTATGAGCTTTTAAACATAACCCGTTAACTGCTGCCAATCAAATGTTGAATAAGATACTCTTTAGGGTTCATATGTTTGTAAATCTGACTGTGATGAAGTCAGTGTCACCAGTCATGAACCTCACTGGCAAGAAGAATTAAATGCGCTGACAGTTCATTGCTCCTGCCAAATGAATTGCACTGAGTGGAGCGGATCACCACTCCAAGATGGCGGCCCCGCGTCTCGTCAGCGCCAGTAGGCAGTGGCGCGCGATGCTGCGTCTACTTATAAGATGTCTATGGACTCTGACGTCACACCTGATGAACATTACAATCTCTTTGTGACTCAAGATCGACTAAATGTAAAACTTTTTTCATGTTGTTTCACCTGTTCCGTATATTAGCGACAACACACCGTACAAAAGATGAGGATAACGAAAGTGTAAAAAAAATACCTTCAACGTGTAGCACAACTTGAGTTTTGCAGACAGCTTCCAGTTGTTGTCGATGTCGCTCCTTCTCCTCTCTCGTTTGAGAAAGTTCCTCCTCGTACGACGTTATCGTTCTCTCAAACAGCGCGAATATTTCATCAGCTGCCGCCATTAGTCGCTCTTTCACCAACTCTTTCAACATATTGATGTCTTGTAGCGAGCAACCTGACAAACTTTAGCAATGCTAAATGTTAGATGCTAACTTCCGTGTCACCGCCCGAACAAATAGAGAATTCTGCGCCGTGATCCGTTTGCGCATGCGTGCGGATAACAACTGCCCTCTTAATGGTGCGTTACCGCCACCTTCTGTTCCGGAGTGTAGGTCAGACAGTAGATTACGATCTAATCCACAGTGCACAAAAAATTTGAAAAAGAAAAAACAAATACTATTAAATAACTAAAATTATTAAACCTGCTCTCTTATTTATTTATTTAATCCTTCTGTCATCCGTTTATTAATAGACTTTATATATATATATATATATATATATATATATATATATATATATATATATATATATATATATATATATATATATATATATATATATATATATATATATATATTAGGGGTGTGGGAAAAAATCGATTTGAATTCGAATCGCGATTCTCACGTTGTGGGATTCAGAATCGATTCTCATTTTTTAAAAATCGATGTTTTTTTAAATTTATTTATTGATTTTTTAATTATTTATTTATTTTATTCCAACAAAACAATACACAGCAATACCATAACAATGCAATCCAATTCCAAAACCAAACCCGACCCAGCAACACTCAGAACTGCAATAAACAGAGCAATTGAGAGGAGACACAAACACCACACAGAACAAACCAAAAGTAGTGAAACAAAAATGAATATTATCAACAACAGTATCAATATTAGTTACAATTTCTACATAGCAGTGATTAAAAATCCCTCATTGACATTATCATTAGACATTTATAAAAATTAAAAAAAAGAACAATAGTGTCACAGTGGCTTACACTTGCATCGCATCTCATAAGCTTGATAACACACTGTGTCCAATATTTTCACAAAGATAAAATAAGTCATATTTTTGGTTCATTTAATAGTTAAAACAAATGTACATTATTGCAATCAGTTGATAAAACATTGTCCTTTAAAATTATAAAAGCTTTTTACAAGAATCTACACTCTGCTTGCATGTCAGCAAACTGGGGTAGATCCTGCTGAAATCCTATGTATTGAATGAATAGAGAATCCTTTTGAATCAGGAAAAAAAAATCGTTTTTGAATCGAGAATCACGTTGAAATGAAAAAAAAAAATCGATTTTGAATCGAATCGTGACCCCAAGAATCGATATTGAATCGAATCGTGGGACACCCAAAGATTCACAGCCCTAGTATATATATATATACTGTATATATATATATTGATTGATTGATTGAAACTTTTATTAGTAGATTGCACAGTACAGTACATATTCCGTACAATTGACCACTAAATGGTAACACCTGAATACGTTTTAGCCATAGTCACATTCTGTAAAAAACTGTGTTTTAAATTAAAACTTGTTATTGTGCAATAATAATATATTCAATAAAAACACTATAACGCAGTTAATAATAACCAGTCAGCTAATCGCTAGTTGACAAGTAAGGCTGCTAATCGCTAGCTTGAAACTAGCACACGAATGGCCATCTGGCAGCTGAGGCCGCTATTCCCTTGGTGACAACGAGCAAACTAATCGTGGCTAACAACTAGCATGCTATTTGTTACCTGCTACTGATGCATTAATTGCTAGCTAGTAGCTAGGGCTGCTAATCCCTAGGCTACATCTAGTGCACTAATCGCTAGCTAGCATGTACCCCGCTAATCCCGAGCTTGCAACTTGTACGCCAATTGCTCGTTGGAAGCTTGGTATGCTAATCACTATAGGCTACAACTAAAGCGCTAACCGCTAGCTATCTTAAATGATAACATGAATATAAGGTAAATATGTTCATATTCACTGCAACTACACTAGGTTGTGTTGAATCAGAGTTAATGTGTACTTAAAGACATTTACATTTGCACAGGAAATATATTTTTAAATGTCTAATCAACCAGAATTTTACCATGAATTGATTAATGTGGACCCTGACTTAAAGAAGTTGAAAAACGTATTCGGGTGTTACCATTTAGTGGTCAATTGTACGGAATATGCGCTGTACTGTGCATCTACTTATAAAAGTTTCAATCAATCAATCAATCAGATATTTCACAAACCCCTGCAGTACCTCTACGGACCCCTAAGGGGTCAAGGACACCCTGTTGAAGACCTCTGTACTAGATTCACAGAGAGTCTATCAATAAACCAATCAATCAAATATATTCATATAACCCTAAATCACAGGCGCCTCAAAGGCCAGCACAAACCACTATGACACCACTGGTCTGAACCAGCTGCAATGTGGGTACAGTTTTTGCCAATTATTCATGATAATGTGAGAGTCCAGTCCATTGGGGGCAAGCAGAGGATGGTAGGAGGTCTTTGTCTAGGTCATAAACGAGTGTTCCACACAGCTAGCACTTCCTCAAGAATGGTATTATCCGTGGCCTTCTGGTAACCTCTCATTGCATCAGAGGGGAGAGGGGGGCAAAAAAGGGAAGCGGCAGGTCAACTGGTCTAAAACAGAGACTGTTTAAAAGCTAGAGTATATAGATTGCCGGTAGGGCACTCCAGAGTACTGGAACCCGAATAGAAAACAGTGTAGTGTAGAGCCTGCCGACTTTTTTCTTAGGCTCTTGGAATGACTGACAAGCTGAAGTTCTTGGAATGTAAGTTCCTGCGAGTAAATTGGGCAGTAAAGCAAAACAAGTGTGCCTTGTTTTTCTTCGACGGAGGTTTTACAGACAAAGCAAGGCAAGTTTATTTATAGAGCACGATTTGTCCACAAGGCAATTCAAAGTGCTTGACAGAAAATGACAAGAAGTCAAAAACGCAGATATAAAATAGTCATCAAAATTAAATTAAAATCAATCAAAAGGTGTAAATAAAATAAAATACTTTCAGTATTTTAAATACAAGTGTTTCCAGCCTGGATTTTGAGAATTGCCAATGTTGAGGACTGTCTCACATATTCCAGGATTTAGGAGCATAAATACTGGAACGCAGTCTCTGCATAGATAGAAAGTACTTTGATTTGATTTAGATTTACTGGTCCCCGTTGGGGAAATTCATTTTCACTGCCGTACATTTAAACAATAGACATTACACATCACGGACAAAAATAACAAAAAGACATCATACATGACCAACACATTTACAGGCTTGTCAGACAGGTCGACCAGGCCTGCTGTTTAGGGCGGCTATAGCTGCAGGGATAAGGCTTTTATTGATTCCTTCAGGAGAAAATGTTTGGTCTTGACTCAGGGCACCAGCAGAAGACCACGCCCTAAGGTTCTCAGAGCTCGAGATGGTTCATATGGTTCTCACTTGTCAGAGATGTGCTTTGGCACAAGATCGTGAAAATTAAGACTCGTACACAAGCAAAGCTGTTTTTAATGTCTATTCTAAGCACTGGACTAATATGGTCATATTTCTTAGTTCTAGTCAGGACTCAAGCAGCGTTCTGAATGTACTGCAGTTGCTTTACTGCTGGTTCAGAGACCCCAGTGAGAAAGCCATTACAGTAGTCTAACTCTCTGGAGAGAAAGGCATGGATTAGTCTTTCTAGGTCTGATTTAGACATTATTCCTCTGATTTTGTCAATGTTTTTAGGTGGTAAAAAGCTGCAGATTTTATTGACTTAATGTGGCTGTTAAATGATAAGTTCAAGTCTGAGCCCTAAACTTCTAACCTGATTATTAGGTTTCAGTGAGAGGGTCTCAAAGTAACTAATAATAGTTTGTATATGCGTCTGTAGGCCAAAGACAATAATTTCAGTTTTGTCTGAGTTTAGCTGAAGAAAATTGTTTTGCATCCACACACTGATCTGTTCCATGCAGCGACAAAGTGAATCAACAGGTCGACATTCACCTGCGTATTAGCTGACCTAGTGGCAGCATGTACAGGTTGAACAATAGGGGTCCCAGAATCGAGCCCCTCTACAGTTCATCGCCATTTGGTCAGAGACACACTTACCAATTTCATCAAAATATGTCCCGTGATCGAGCTAGGACTTGAACCAGTTAAGAGCAGTTTTCTAACCTCAGTAATAAGATAGTACGGTCAACCGTGTCAAAGGCAGCGCTCAGCATTCATGAATCACACTGCTGCCATCTTCATTTCATTTATTTTTTTCATTTATTTCAAGCATTGACATAAAAAAAAAAAAAAAAAAAAAAAAAGTACAAGGCTGACAAAATGCAATAATATAAATTAATATAATGCTAATGATGGTCCAGTTTTGCCTGAAAGGGAGTGGGAAGAAGATCATTTATTTAATCCTACCCCCAGTTCTCAATTCAGTGATTAATACATTGAGTTTCACTGTTATTTTGTTTAAGGATTATACAAATGGTGTATCATAGTGGCATTACCACAGGTAACAATAATTATTACACTGTATCAATAATTTGTATCAACAATGTAGGAAGAATTAATATACCAAAAATGGTAATAGACAACATAGGAACAATGGTAAGGAAACACTGAGCACATGTTAACACTTTGAAACAGAGTACAACAGCAGGTCAAATTAAAGACCCTCATCTCTATATTTGAACCAGACCCGATGTTTGTATAATAGTTTAAATCGATGAATAGTTTGGCATTGCGTGTGCTGTAAATCCAGTTTGTTCCATAGTTTTACTCCGCATACAGACACACAAAAAGGTTTACGCGTGGTTTGAGAAATATCCAAATATCCATCTTCAAAATCATCAGAATCAGAAGTACTTTATTAATCTCCGAGTGGAAATAGAACATTTCAGCACAGTCCCATTCAAGAGCAGATAAATAAATAAATAAATGATAAATGGGTTGTACTTGTATAGCGCTTTTCTACCTTCAAGGTACTCAAAGCGCTTTGACACTACTTCCACATTTACCCATTCACACACACATTCACACACTGATGGAGGGAGCTGCCATGCAAGGCGGGCGCTAACCAGCACCCATCAGGAGCAAGGGTGAAGTGTCTTGCTCAGGACACAACGGACATGACGAGGTTGGTACTAGGTGGGTATTGAACCAGGGACGCTCGGGTTGCGCACGGCCACTCTTCCACTGCGCCACGCCGTCCCTAGATAAACATTACAGGGAGACAGAACAGGATCGCTGACGGGTCTGCCAACTTCCGGCACCCCTTACAAAAAAGGTGAGAAACAGGTACACGCTTGTCTATACACCTTGCACAGACAAGCAACCAAACAAAAACATAATTTCAACACCCACACACACTGTGGTGGCCTCTGCGGTGTTCCACGCCATCGTCTACTGGGGTGGGGTGGGGGGGGAGCATGGCCAGAGACAGGAGCAGACCCAACAAAGCAACCAAGAGAGCCGACCGACTCCACCCTCGGCCGCCCACCAACTCTTGGCCAGTGGATGCGTCCAAGGAAACCGAGGCGCCTCATTCAGCCAATGTTGTGGCGGCATTGAAGACTGCTCAGTCCAAGAGCTGGGGAAGCACATTTGAATCATATTCCCATGTTTTAGCCAGAAAAAGACTCAACTTTGGTACAGTATTTTACAGCTGTTGTATCAGATATATTACAGAATGGTGTCTTTACCAAGAAACTGTCATGTTTCGCTCTAGTATTTCAACACAATACGAGTACAATGTTGTTGTAATTTCGACAGTATAAATTTAATACAACAAAATGATTTTAATGTATTAGACATCATACAAACACACATCAGTGGCAGGCAGAAATAACAGAGAGAGTCTTCCATGCGGCTAATAAGGAAACATTAAGACATAGCATAATAAATGCTCTTTAAAGAAAGAATGAACCGATGAAGCACATGTTGGTGCCATCATTATGACAAAAAATCTACCAAGCACACTTTTGATGAGAGGGAAAAACCCATCCATCAGACTGTCTAAACATGTTAGTCAACATTGTTTATTTGCTTCAGTGTCGATCTAAAATAATGTAGCTGCTGTTCTTAGTGGCACACTAACCTGGAACTCATGAGAGAATCTGGTATCATACACACAACAGATCATCACTATCTAAGTGACGTATAAATGACAGAAATAAACAATTATTAACAGCCTGGGATAGGCTTATTTCCAGGTTTGTCTGGGGTGGCAAGAGACCGAGGTGAGATAATCAACACTGAAATGATCCAAACACAAACATGACTCATATACTACATACTGTGGAAGATCTGGTCAAGAAAAGATGGTTGAAGTGGATCATTTATTTCGAAGAAAAAAATCACAATACTTATATTTGGTAAAGAAACTAATGGAAAGAAAAATATTATTGATCCCACAAGCATGTTTTGTTACGTTTATCTATGATTGTTAATAGTTTTTTTTAAATGTTTTACTCAATTATAAACAAAATGTAATTATACTACTTTTTTTTTTAGTTGAGATACCTATATAGTTTTCCCCATCAAGTCTATGTATAATATGAAAATCCCAATGAATATCAAGGTAAAAAAAAAACTATAACTACTTCTACTACTGCTATTTTTCATGCAAAACATTGCACTTCTACAATTTGACTATCTTTGAGCACAAACTGGACAGGAAAACATTTATTCTCTGTTGTGTGCCGAAGTGTGTGCTGTCAAACTTTGCTTTTCAGAATAACCTTCATCACAAAGTGGACAACTGAAATGTTTTTATCCCGTGTGTTTTCTCATGTGAAATATCAGGTTGGCCCTCTGAGTAAATGTAGCTCCACAAAATGAGCATTGAAAAGGTTTTTCACCAGTGTGTGTTCTCATGTGTGCAGTCAAAGTGGCTTTCTGAGAAAACGTTTTACAGCAAAATGGGCAAATGAAAGGTTTTTCTCCCGTGTGCGTTCTTATGTGTTGTTTCAGGCTGCCCCTCTGAGAAAATGTATCGCCGCAAATTGAACATTTGAAAGGTTTTTCTCCTGTGTGTGTTCTCATGTGCAAAGTCAAAGTTGCCTTCTGAGAAAATCGATTGCAGCAAACTGAGCATTTGAAAGGTTTTTCTTGTGTGTGTGTTCTCATGTGTACAGTCAAATTGGATTTCTGGGAAAACGTTTTACAGCAAAATGAGCAAATATAAGGTTTTTCTCCTGTGTGTGTTCTCATGTGTAGTTTCAAGTTGTGCCTCAGAGAAAATGTATTGCCACAAACTGAACATTTGAAAGGTTTTTCTTGCGTGTGTGTTCTCACATGTTCATCATAACTACTTTTTTTACAAAACATTTCAGCACTAAACGAGCAGGTAACATCTTTTTTACATGTCTTCGTTTCAGAGCATTCAGGGTGTTGGTTGTCAGTGTGAGTCCTCATATCACCCTCACAGTCTGTATCGCTGCTCAAAGGTTCTTGGGTGTAGTCCTCGTTTTCATCCTCAGCAGAGTGTGACGTTATGTCGTCACTATCTGATAGAGGAGCCAAGAGGTGGTCAACTTGTGGTTTGTCTTCATGGTCTACAGTATTCACAGAGAAACCAGTCAGAGGTAAATTGGTGAGATCAGCCTCCTGCCGCCCGAGAAAACACTCTTCTCCTGACTGACTGATACCGTCTTTAAGGTGGGGGGGCTGTGGATACTCCTGCTTCAAAGTGGAGCTTCCGTCCTGTGGCGTAAAGGGACATTCTTCGTGACGGAGCTGCCGGACGTCTATAGAACACAAATACACTTTAGCTCTCACATGTCAGACTTTGTAGACTGTGCTCTCTTTGTTCAATGCAGTTTCAATTGTTACTTATTGTAAAAGGAAACACGGGCTATATTTTATTCTGCCCTCCCTGAATGTTGCAATTCAGTTTTCCAAATATGTAAACAATCCTCCAATGCACCTCCTGGTACCCCAGCACCTCCAAAACCCTCAAATCTAGACTCCAAACATCCCGGAACAAGCTACCGTATTTCTTTGAATTGCCGCCGGGTATATAGTATGCGCATGCCTCGATTTACCACAGGTTCAAACTCGTTTCGCAAAATAATTAGCGCATGCCTCGAATTACCGCCGGGCAGTTCCGGGTATTGCAAATGTTCGTTCAGCGTATTTTTTGCACTGGTATACAGTACAAAACGAGTGACACGTCTGTATTAGATAAACGTATTTGTACTAGATCATGGGTGTCAAACTCTGGCCCGTGGGCCAAATTTGGCCCGCCGTATAATTTCAATTGGCCCTTGAGGCAATATCAAATTAACATAAGAGCTGGCCCGCCGGTATTATACAGCGGCGGTGCCGTTGTAACACCACATTCACCGCTAATACTCATACTTGCCAACCCTCCCGATTTTCCCGGGAGACTCCCGAATTTCAGTGCCCCTCCCGAAAATCTCCCGGGGCAACCATTCTCCCGAATTTCTCCCGATTTCCACCCGGACAACAATATTGGGGGCGTGCCTTAAAGGCACTGCCTTTAGCGTCCTCTACAACCTGTCGTCACGTCCGCTTTTTTCCCTCCATACAAACAGCGTGCCGGCCCAGTCACATAATATATGCGGCTTTTACACACACACACACACACACACACACACACACACACACACACACACACACACACACACACACACACACACACACACACACACACACACACACACACACACACACACAAACACAAGTGAATGCACGCATACTTGGTCAACAGCCATACAGGTCACACCGAGGGTGGCCGTATAAACAACTTTAACACTGTTACAAATATGCGCCACACTGTGAAACTACACCAAACAAGAATGACAAACACATTTCGGGAGAACATCCGCACCGTAACACAACATAAACACAACAGAACAAATACCCAGAACCCCTTGCAGCACTAACTCTTCCGGGACGCTACAACATACACCCCCGCTATCACCAAATGTTGATATTTACCTCAGAAGCCTGCAAATAGAAAAGAGGCATTCCATTTTTTATTTAAATTCTATTTAATATACCATTGATGTTTTTTTTGTTTGTTTTTTGAAAGTTGATTTTGCACTATTAAGTTATATAAGCATTGCTTGTTCCATATTCAGTGTTAAAGCAAATCAGTGTAACTGAGCAATAATTAACGTTTTATTCATGCACTTTCTCTTGCTACTTCAAGGCTTGAATGTTAGATCCATTCATTATTGCTATTTTATTTTCAAATGTATTATTAGCCTGTGGAAAAAGTTTATTTTGATATTTACCTCAGAAGGCTGCAAATAAAAAAGAGGCATTACATTTTTATTTAAATTTTATTTGATATGCCATTGATATTTTTTAATTATTATTATTATTATTATTATTTGAAACTCAATTTTGCATGTCACTATAAAGTTATATAAGCCTTACTTGTTCACTATTCAATGCAAAACTTGTTTGGGTCCCTATTAAAAGGTTCATTTGTTCAACCTTGGCCCGCGGCTTTGTTCAGTTTTAAATTTTGGCCCACCCTGTATTTGAGTTTGACACCCCTGTACTAGATGAACAAAGTTTAGGGGGCAACGACTAAGACTTTCAGTGACATATTTCATAAAGGCTGTGACATATCGTTATTGTGTGTATACTGGCATTTATACACCGGCACATTAGCGCAGACGACATGCTGCCAAAACCAATCGCATTGTAAACGTATCTTTAGAAATGCTAATGTATGCACGCTACTTACAAAACAATACAATTGTTTTAATGTTGGTGACATAGTTTAACATAAATATATGCATAGATCTACATAACATATGTCCCGAGTCCTGTGTGCAACACCCAGCATAATATATCACAATTGATTATACCGGTATACATTGTACTAACACAGGCACTTGGGAGCCATTCAACAATTAGGAGGGGTGGGGTTGGGGGTCAAAATCCTGGGGGGGGGAAATGCGCACAATTAAGTACCATCATTTGTATAGTAAATTTTGCGTACGGGGGTTGGGGTCAAAATCCTGGAGAAAAATGCGTACATAATTGTTGAATGACCCCTTGTAAAAATAAAGAGTGTCACGTTATAATTGCCTTTTCAGACCCAAACAAAAAGAATTCACGGGATGATTCATTGTGCTTTAAATTTTATTGCGGCATTAAGCGATGTCATGAATCCTTACATCACACTCAAATTTATAAGCGCATGCCTAAATTTACCGCATGCCTTTGGTAAGCGCCGGAGTGAGAAGAGGTTTTAAATTAATTACCGCCGGTGCGCTAATTCAAGGAAATACGGTAGTCAGGTTACTTCTAGACCTCCACCCCAGATCACACCTCACTCCTACCCACTTCTTCAAAGTGGGCTGGCTCAGGGTGGAGGACAGAGTAAGACAACTTGCACTGAGCCTAGTCTATAAAATTTGCAACACCTCCCTGATACCGAAGTACATGTCAAACTACTTCCATAACGTAAATGACCGCCATAACCACAACACCAGGGGGAGCTCCACAAACCACGTTAATCCCAGATTCCGATCTAACAAAGGTCTTAGCTCATTCTCCTTCTATGCCACATCAATATGGAATGCACTCCCAACAGGTGTAAAAGAAAGTGCATCTCTACACTCCTTCAAAACCGCCCTAAAAGAATACCTCCAGGCAACTTCAACCCTAAACAAACACCCTCCCCCCACCACATCCCACCTCCCTGGATTGTAAATAATCAAATGTAAATAATCAAATGTAAATAATCAAATGTATATACAAACTCCGTTTCCATGAGTTGGGAAATTGTGTTAGATGTAAATATAAACGGAATACAATGATTTGCAAATCCTTTTCAACCCATATTCAATTGAATGCACGACAAAGACAAGATATTTGATGTCCAAACTCAAACTTTATTTTTTTTTTTGCAAATAATAATTAACTTAGAATTCCATGGCTGCAACACGTGCCAAAGTAGTTGGGAAAGGGCATGTTCACCACTGTGTTACATGGCCTTTCCTTTTAACAACACTCAGTAAACGTTTGGGAACTGAGGAGACACATTTTTTTAAGCTTCTCAGGTGGAATTCTTTCCCATTCTTGCTTGATGTACAGCTTAAGTTGTTCAACAGTCTGGGGGTCTCCGTTGTGGTATTTTAGGCTTCATAATGCACCACACATTTTCAATGGCAGACAGGTCTGGACTACAGGCAGGCCAGTCTAGTACCCGCACTCTTGGCATTGTCTTGCTGAAATAAACAGGGGCGTCCATGGTAACGTTGCTTGGATGGCAACATATGTTGCTCCAAAACCTGTATGTACCTTTCAGCATTAATGGTGCCTTCACAGATGTGTAAGTTACCCATGTCTTGGGAACTAATACACCCCCATACCATCACAGATGCTGGCTTTTCAACTTTGCGCCTATAACAATCCGGATGGTTCTTTTCCTCTTTGGTCCGGAGGACACGCCGTCCACAGTTTCCAAAAACAATTTGAAATGTGGACTCGTCAGACCACAGAACACTTTTCCACTTTGCATCAGTCCATCTTTGATGAGCTCAGGCCCAGCAAAGCCGACGGCGTTTCTGGGTGTTGTTGATAAACGGTTTTCGCCTTGCATAAGAGAGTTTTAACTTGCATTTACAGATGTAGCGACCCACTGTAGTTACTGACAGTGGGTTTCTGAAGTGTTCCTGAGCCCATGTGGTGATATCCTTTACACACTGATGTCGCTTGTTGATGCAGTACAGCCTGAGGGATCGAAGGTCACGGGCTTAGCTGCTTACGTGCAGTGATTTCTCCAGATTCTCTGAACCCTTTGATGATATTACGGACCGTAGATGGCGAAATCCCTAAATTCCTTGTAATAGCTGGTTGAGAAAGGTTTTTCTTAAACTGTTCAACAATTTGCTCACGCATTTGTTGACAAAGTGGTGACCCTCGCCTCATCCTTGTTTGTGAATGACTGAGCATTTCATGGAATCTACTTTTATACCCAATCATGGCACCCACCTGTTCCCAAATTGCCTGTTCCCCTGTGGGATGTTCCAAATAAGTGTTTGATGAGCATTCCTCAACTTCATCAGTATTTATTGCTACCTTTCCCAACTTCTTTGTCACGTGTTGCTGGCATCAAATTCTAAAGTTAATGATTATTTGCAAAAAAAAAAAATGTTTATCAATTTGAACATCAAATATGTTGTCTTTGTAGCATATTCAACTGAATATGGGTTGAAAATTATTTGCAAATCATTGTATTCCGTTTATATTTACATCTAACACATTTCCCAACTTATATGGAAACGGGGTTTGTACTTGTTCTTATGCTTTCTGAGCTCACTATGTTCACTGCTCGCTGTACATATCCTTCGAAGTGAGACCTACACTGTTACAATGTCCATTTCTCAGATGATATAATTGTTGATGACGGAAATATGCTGACAGCAACCCAACCTAACCCCCCCGCCCGAACCCCCTCCACATCCCAACCCCCCGGATTGTAAATAATGTAAATAATTCAATGTATATACTCTGATGATTAACTTGTGTGATGACTGTATTATGCTGATAGTATATATTGGTACCATGAATTGATTAATGTGGACCCCGACTTAAACAAGTTGAAAAACTTATTGGGGTGTTACCATTTAGTGGTCAATTGTACGGAATATGTACTGTACTGCGCAATCTACTAATAAAAGTTTAAATCAATCAATCAATCAATCCTGTGAGTTGGATTTGGTTGATATCAGCACTTTGGTCATCAACAATTACATCATCAGAGAAATGGACATTGAAACAGTGTAGGCCTGACTTGGTAGGATATGTACAGCAAGTAGTAGACATAGAGAAAGCATAAGAACAAGTATTTACATTTGATTATTTACAATCCCGGGAGGTGGTATGTGGTGGGGGGAGGGTGTTAGTTTAGGGTTGCAGTTGCCTGGAGGTGTTCTTTTAGTGCGGTTTTGAAGAATAGAGATGCACTTTCTTTTACACCTGTTGGGAGTGCATTCCATACTGATGTGGCATAGAAGGAGAATGAGTTAAAGGCCTACTGAAATGCAATTTTCTTATTTAAACGGGGATAGCAGGTCCATTCTATGTGTCATACTTGATCATTTCGCGATATTGCCATATTTTTGCTGAAAAGATTTAGTAGAGAACATCGACGCTGATAAAAAAAAGCCTTGCCTGTACCGGAAGTAGCAGACGTTATGCGCGTGACGTCACAGGTTGTGGAGCTCCTCACATCTGCACATTGTTTACAATCATGGCCACCAGCAGCGAGAGCGATTCGGACCGAGAAAGCGACGATTTCCCCATTAATTTAAGCGAGGATGAAAGATTTGTGGATGAGGAAAGTGAGAGTGAAGGACTAGAGGGCAGTGGGAGCGATTCAGATAGGGAAGATGCTGTGAGAGGCGGGTGGGACCTGATATTCAGCTGGGAATGACTAAAACAGTAAATAAACACAAATGGGTTGTACTTGTATAGCGCTTTTCTACCTTCAAGGTACTCAAAGCGCTTT